>NW_011494754.1:1191622-1260499 GCF_000754665.1 Bison bison bison | reverse complement strand
AAAAAAAAAAAAGAGTATCCGGGTTAAAACATAGTTCCCTCAAAACCGTTACTGACATGAATCGAAGGATTTTGTCTGCATTTCTGCATTATCAGTGAAATAATGATCAACCCCAAAATGTTCTGTTGGACTTTTTACATTTGCTTTAAAAGAGCAAAAATCTGGGTTATTTTAAATACCACTAAGAATATTTTTAAGAGCTAGTATTTATTTATACTCTGTGTCTCCAGCACCCTGCCCAGTCCTTGCTCCCCCTGGGAGCTGTAAAATGTTCACTTGCTTTGAGCTCTCCTCTCTTTTACATAGTGAGGGGCACAGAAATTCATCTTCACTTAAAAAAATTTTTTTTAATGTTAACATGAAAAATAGCAGTGATATATGTGTTAAAAAAGACTTGCCTTCCTGTTTAAACACATAAAAATTGATATTTAAGAAGAGTCCTTGAGAGCGGTGACAGGCTTTCCACAAATTGTCTTTAAAGCATGTTTATTCCTGGGTCACCATATCACAGGAGCATCAGTACACTAAGCCCACAGCCCCCATCAGAAGGGTTTTTTGGAACACTTAGTCCTGCTGGAAGCGTCCATCCACACACCATTGTTCTCCAAAGAGGAACATTTGTTGCCACTGAGGACTGTCAAGGACACTCAAAAGCTCTGAAGGCCACTCCACAGTGAGTTCCACATAAATGGGAGCACTTTATCCTTTAATATCATTAGAATATAAAACCTCAACTTTCTGTGAAGAATTTAACCCCTACCCAGCCTCTCTGTCCATGGATTTCTCCAGGCAACTCTCCAGGCAAGACTACTGGAGTGGGCTGCCATTTCCTTCTCCAAAGGATCTTCCCAACTCAGGGATCGAACCTGGGTCTCCTGCACTGCATGCAGATTCTTCACCAACTGAGCCACTAGGGAAGTCCCTAAGCCTGTATATTTCAGGCTTTTCAGGACAAAAATATACATTTTAGCACATCTTTTAAAAAAGATAACAGCTATTCATGTATATCTGAACCTTGTGTATGTAGACTTTTCCCGGGCTTTCTGATGCCTTGGAACATTAAGGCATATCATTTAGGACTTAACAGAATCATTTAAAATCATTAGAAACACCTCTTCAAGCAGAGAAGCCCTCACAGATTCAGAATAGAGGAAACTTGTAAGAATCTCCAACAATACCATGTGCAGTTGAAATGGCTCAAGGACTCCTCTGATTTCTCCTAACAATGGCCTCTTGAGCTTCCTTCCCCTTTCTGATATCACTCACCTATTACTTTTTAAAAACTGGAGATAAAAGTTCTGGGCTCCAAATTCCAACACTAAAAATATGGTGGTGGTGCTGTTCAGTGGCTAAGTTGTGTCCGACTCTTTGTGACCCCATGAACTGCAGCATGCCAGGCTTCCCTGTGCATCACTATCTCCCAAAGGAAAATCCCAACTTTTCAGTTCCTTATATTACTTGGGAGGAGGGGTATAGGGAATTTATTTTTAAGTTTTTTTTTTTTCCTGATTACAAAGTTTGTCTGCATAAATATGCTTGGAAAATACTGGAACATATTAAGAATAAAGCATTAAAATACACATCTGGAAGCAGATGGTACTCTGCCCCTTGAATCTGCTTTTCTTGAAGCTTCGTCCTCATCCTATGCTCATCCAGTAAGATAAGTTACTTAGCAGCGCCTCCTCTCCCACCCCAAAACCTGACTGCGTTAACATCTTAATGATTAGTACCTACCAGGCGAGAGTTTCTTCTCATATCTTTTAACTGAGTTGTCAGCTTGTCCAGCTCTGTCTGGTGAACCTCCAGATACTCACTGTAAAGATAAGAGAGATGTGATGGTGAACTCCATGACTACTGAGTGGATCAGTGCTGATGATGACCTGAACAGGGGGATTGAGAGCCTGAACCTTACTCTGTGGAGTGCAGAGCTGGTGAAGGAAAGGCTCTGCAGTTTTCCAAACTCTCCACATTTTGAAAGCTCTAGCAGTTGCCTCTGATATTATCCAGATGGTCTAAAAGGAGAACCCCATGAGGCTGGCAGTGCAGGAAAGCAAAACCAATGAAGAGGGAGGGGTACGTACTATGGAGTCAGTCTTGGGTCTGGGCTCATGGAATCCCAACGAAGTTCCACATGACATTGACTGTACGCATCTCACCACACACTAGGGAAGTTTTATTCTGGACAAGCCATTGCTATAATATACTTGGGAAGGTTTTAGAACCCTTCTTCAGCAGTCTCTAGAACAGATATGCCTGTCTACCATTGTTGAAGTGAAATCCAAAGCAGAGTTAAATATAAATATATTACTTTTTCAGGTCTCTTTCAATGTTTGGCTATGATGGAAACCAGAAGAGTTCTTATCTTTCGGACTCATTTACTGTTTCCTCAATTATGGTGCAATCATGCTACAGAAATAGACATTCTAAAATTATCTTACAAGACTAGCTTTTCTGACCCTCCTGAGGATTTTAGAAAGGAAAAAGGTTTCAATGTATCATTAGGTTTGATGTTCTTACTCAAGTCCATTTTTTAAAGCCCTGTAGACCTCTTCCACCCTTTTAGGCTGAGGCTCTTTGGGAGGGCTGCTGTTTTTGTGTCCTAAATTGTGCATTTTCTTCAGTTTGGCCTGAGGCTTCTTGACAGCGGAGGAATTTTCAATGAAGGAGTTACATCTATGGAAAGAGAAAAGAAAAGCTGAAATGGTTTGAGTCTCTGGCAGCCGAAGTGATCTGATCAAAGAAATGCCTTTTAATCATCTTGTGTCTGCATTAGTGTCTTTTGGGGTAGGTAACATTCCCTTGCATATTAATAAATCTGAGCCATCCTACATTTTGTTTTGTGGTATTAGATTTAACTGCTGAAATCTGGAAGTTTGGCTGGGCAGTGGCTACCCAGAGTCAAAGCCTGGCTGTAGATAATGTACACTCTAAATGAAAGCATGTTACATCACTGAATCCTCATGGGAAGCCAAGGACACACACTTCTAGGTAGAAATAATGAATAGGCAGAAGGATATAATCCAGCTAAAAACATATGTTCACTATGTGACATAAGGTGTAAGCATCTACTGAATTTGACTGGGGGGCGTCCCTGGTGGCTCATTGGTAAAGAGTCTCCCTGCCCTGTGGCGGATTCATTTTGATATTTGGCAAAACCAATTCAATATTGTAAAGTTTAAAAATAAAATAAAATTAAAAAGTTAAAAAAAAATAAAATTGTATTATAGTTAAAAAAAAAAAAAAGTCTCCGTGCCAATGCAGGAGACATGGGTTCAACCCTGATCCAGGAAGATCCTGCATGCTGAGGAGCAGTTAAGCCCATACTCCATGCCCTAGAGCCCATGCTCCACAACCACAGAAGCCACTGCAATGAAAAGCCTGAGCACTGCAACTAAAGAACAGCCCCTGCTACTGCAACTAGAGAAAGCACACCAACAGAGTCAGCACAGCCAAACGTAAATAAATAAATAAAAGTATAAAAAGAAGGCAAATTCGACTGAGATGTGAATGAATACATCTTAAATAAAGGGTCTGTACTGTAAGTCACTTCAGTTGTGTCCAACTCTGTGTGACCCCATAGACGGCAGCCCACTAGGCTCCCACGTCCCTGGGATTCTCAAGGCAAGAACACTGGAGTGGGTTGCCATTTCTTTCTCCAACGCATGAAAGTGAAAAGTGAAAGTGAAGTTGCTCAGTTGTGTCTGACTCTTAGCGACCTCATGGACTGCAGCCCACCAGGCTCCTCCGTCCATGGGATTTTCCAGGCAAGAGTACTGGAGTGGGGTGCCATTGCCTTCTCCGAAATAAAGGGTCAGAGCATGACAAAGGGCTAATTCTGTAGGCAAGCACACCTTATTTTATTGCACTTCAAAGATACTGTGTTTTTTCACAAATTGAAGATGTGCAGCAGTCCTGCGTTGTTAGATGATGGTTAGCATTTTTTACCGATAAAGTATTTAATTACGGTATGTCCATTTTTTTTTAAAGACATAATGCTATTATACAGTTAATAGACTACAGTGTAGTATAGACGTAACCTTTATATGCCCTGGAAAACCAAAAAATTTATGCGACCCGCTTTTTATGATATTTGCTTTACTGCAGTGGTCTGGAATCAAGCCTGCAGTATCTCTGAGGATAGATTTTTTTGTTAAGTTTTATTTATTATTTATTTATTGACTGCACTGTAAGGCTTGCAGGATCTTAGTTCCTTGATCCTCAAAATCTCTATTAGTGGCAGGGAGGCAGCCTACAGTGGTAAGATGGACACATGGTAACTTAACCCCAGGCTACTGATCTGATTAGGAAGCTAAGAGGCCAGACTACTCACTGACCCAGCTGTAAAGTGGAAAGCCGTGACCTCTGAGTGCGGCAGGTGTGCACCTTCCAGGTTAATTCTGAGTTACCTTCCTCTGCCATCACTGTGTGTACCAAAGGGGACAATGTACTGCAAAACACACAAACCCCCTAAGAATGCAAGACCGTGATCACGTCAGAAAACCTGAGGACCAACTGTATTCCATGTTACTTATTTCACTACCTGTCTTTTCTTTCTTGAGTTCGCCTAGGTTCTGTTTTAGATGAGAGGAGATACTGGGGAAAGTGCAGAATAACTTTCTCAAGCCTGTGTCTGAATGACATCTGCTCCCCAGAGTCAGTCTGCAGAGGCAGTCTTTATCCACTGCATAACTTCATACCAAAAATAATCCCCCAATTACAAATACAATTCAGATACCCCAAATACAATGGAAATGTGCTTCAAAAAGGGGTATGGGGTGATTTCAAACTTTATTACAAAGCTACAGTAATCAAAACAGTCTGGCATGGGTCAGACTGTGACCAGTGAATAGAGATCAATGAATACAATGAATACAGTACAGATCAATGAATTGATCTGGAAATAGATCAATGAATAGAGAGCCCAGAAATAAACCCTCCCATATATGGTCAATTAATTTATGACAGAGGAGTCAAGAATATACAATGGGGGAAAGACAGTCTCTTTAATAAATGGTGCTGAAAAAACTGGCCAGCTACATGCAAAAGAATGAAACTGGACCCTCTTACACCATATAAAAAAGTTAACTCAAAATGGATTAAAGACTTGAATGTAAGACCTGAAACCATAAAACTCCTAAAATAAAACATAGGCAGTAAACTCCTTGACACAGGTCTTGGCTGTGACTTTTTGAATAAAACACCAAAAGCAAAAGCAACCAAAGCAAAAATATACAAGGAAGACTACATCAAACTAAAAAAATGAAAAGCTTCTACAAAGCAAAGGAAACCATCAACAAAACAAAAGGAATACTATTCACCCATAAACAACAATGAAATCTTGCCATTTGTGATAACATAGAAGGACCCTGAGGGCATCATACGTAAGGAAGTAAGTCAGATAAATGTACAATCTAAAAGAAAAAAAAGAAAAACCAAGTTCGGAGATATAGAGAACCAACTGGTGGCTGTCAGAGGCAGGGATTGAAGGCTAGGTAGGAGAAATGGGCCAAGGGGATCAAAAGGTGAAAAGAAAAAAAAGAACAATTTAAATTGGCAGGAAAAGACTACCATAGATGGTGCTGCAATGGGTATATAAAGAACCTTTACTATTCTGTAAGAAAATATGTAAATGTCCACCCTCAAAATAGGCAATGGATGTAAATGAACTGTTTTGTTTCCAAAGTAAAGACAAAAGACAAGTAAACTTATGAAAACACATTTAACCTCAATTAGGGATGATCTAAAAGACTGAGAAAGATTTTTAGAAAACGCTCAGTATCAGCAGATGTGTGGATAAAGGCAAATCTGTTGTTACTGGTTAGAGGATAAATGGGCTCAAACGTTTGGAGGCACTTTAGCAACAAGGTATCAAAAGATCTGAAAAACATGAGGTGGGGGTGGAGTGGGGATAGGGAGAGCTACGAACACGTATTGCTAGCTTGTCGTAAATCTTCAGCCATCTTCTTTGCAGGAGCAATTCTTAAATAATAGAAATGTGGGGAACATTACATCTTTTTCATGAAAGAGATTAAAACAGCACAGGTGTGTGTTTTGACCAGGCCACACGGATGCAGACTTTGTTCAGAGCATCAGGGTTCGCATCCCTCTCAAGCTGTGTCCCAGGAGAGACCCATCATGACTTGCCTGGATCGCCGCTCCTGAAGGCCACTGAACCCCGCAAAGGACTGGCTCCTGATGATCCCATTGGGCCCTCCAGGTGAGAAGGACTGGGATCCTACCAACATGATTTCTGGGAGTCTGGCTGGTAGTCCTGTAAGACAATGGAAAGATTAAGGCAAATAACAGGCAGGTTCAAACAGAAAACATGCTAAGCCTGTCAATGATAATAGGAAGTGACATGGGATAAGGTGAGTCATGAGGCTGTTAGATGCTTCTAAGACTTCTTTCCTATGACATGTTCTTTTTAACCCAAAGGGTTCAGTTCTTAGGTAAAGAAACACACGAAGACATAAATAAATATAAATTAGACACCATTATCAGTTACTTTAGGGTTCCTTCAAGGATTATTTTTTTAAACAAGGTTCAACCGTACCTTCCAAATCATGAAAACTCTGTAATGTTTCCCTCCATTTAGAACAGCAATAACAACAGCAGAAGCACACAAATAGGCCAAGTCAAGTTTCAGACAGGCTCTGTGTCACATTCAAAGCACAGCTCAGTCTTAGGGTGGAATTCTACACTTGGAAGTCACAAGACAAAAAACACTAGGTTTCCTGAGAGATGAGCTTACTTAAACTTGTTCTCCCTTTTTCTACATTTAAGTATATTTTGAAAGATCAGATCATGCTGCTATTGTGGCAGTGAGAAAAAAAGACGCGCACAGGGAGTGCTCACAAGAGTAGTGATAATCTAGGTTATGATAAGAACCCGTGAGAAGAGGCAAGGAAGGGAAAGGGGAAAATATAGCAGAAAGCACACACCCCTATTTCAGTCACCAGCTCGCCTTTTGTAAAGACTTGGTACCGCTGACCAAGATTCGTTGTCAAAACACAACCTCAGGTGCTTCCCTGGTAGTCCAGTGGCTGACTCAGAGCTCCCACTGCAGGGGGCCCAGGTTCAATTCCTGGTCAGGGAACTAGATCCCACATGACGCAACTAAGAGTCTCAATGCCGTAGTTGAAGATCCCGAATTTCACAATGAAGATCAAAGATCCCATGTGCCCTAATTGAGACCCAGCGCAGCCAAATAAATAACAGAGAAATAAATATTTAATAAAAAAAACAAAACTTAAGCTGCACAGAAGCCTAAGATTAGTTTCCCCAAAGGACTGCCCTAGAACAGTTAGGTAATTCTATTCCTTTTATATCAAGAAGAGTCAAAGCACATACCATTGTTTTAGCAGGTTACCTCAGTCCAGAGAGGGGGACGGGCCAGCAGGAGGAAGGAGACACAGCCACTGTCCGGGCTAAAGACTTCCAAAGTGGGCAGACACCAACGGCATCAATAGTTGCCCTTAAAAAACCCAGCAAACAAGCAAGCAAAGCTGAAAAACAGCAGCAGAACGCTCCTGTGGTCCATTATCACTGAGAGCGGCTCAGAGCTCCTGGAAGCAGCTCAGTCACGGGCGGAGGTCTGAATGAGTTGCTTCCCCAGAGAGAAAAGAACAAACAGTCCCTTCCCCATGAGGCTGCAGGCTCCTGAACCCCCTCCTCCCCAGCCACCGAGGAGAAAGCAGCTCTGGGCTGCATGCATTCTTGCATGCACACTGGCGCTGACTCACTTGGCAAGAGGCTTTGCAGTGAGCAACAGGTTGCTCTTTGATCTGGGTGGGACAGGCATCCCATCCATTCCAGCTAGGGATGGGGGCAGGGAGGCTGAAATTTGGGAGCATTCTCCAAAATTTTAAAAGCCATGATGATGTAGAAGTATGCACATTCAATAATAATATCTAATGCTTGAATGGCAGGACAAAATGTAGTGCAAATAGACTCTTTCTGATTGCCTCTCCCCACCCCCAACATTAAAAAATAACCATGATTTACACATAAATCCTTAATAAGGTCCTCCTAAGTGTTCTTTGTTGCTTACTAAGAAGTCTGTCCAATTTTCATTAAAAACACCTTCTTAGGTTCATAAAGCGGGCCTGTGCTACTTTGCATCACATGTAAACATAGCAAATATCAAGAAACTGTAATAAATATCAAGAAAAAGGTCCAGAAAATTTAATAAATATTAGGAAAACATGTTCTTTTTGTACTCAATAATTTTGTTATATAAAACATACCTTAAAGTCTCAATTTGGCAAATTTAGTCAGTTTCATATCTCATTTTGTCAATTATTGTTCAATAGGTCTGTTGCATCCTGGCAAGCTTTGGTCATGGGAAAAAGACTTAAAAGTGTGTGAAATATTTTAACTGTGTTATTGTTTTGACTTCCTAGAGATTACGTTTTTAAACAAAAAAGATGTTTTTCTATTACCCACTGGATCAGTAGTTGCACGGACTCCTAGGCATTCTGATATAACTGACATGGACCTGAGTATTGGGATTTTGAAAAGGACCGGAGGTGGTTCTGATGCTCAGCCCAGAAAAGAAAAAAAGGATGATGCTGAATTGGTTGAAATTTTCAAACCCAACCAAAACAATTTGTTACAATTTCTCAAATATCCAACTTTTAAAAAAGAGTCTTAAATAAGCCTCTCTTTGGAAAGTTTAAATGTTAAATGAATTAAACATTAGAGTTGGATAGTGAAATAATTTTACCCCTTCCCTTTTTTCAGTACCAGGTAAGAAAGCTGCTGCTTCTTTTAAAGAAAAGGATAGCTTTATTGCTTTGCCAGGCAAAGGGAGACACACCAGGTTTGTGCCTCAAAAAACTATGTGTCTCCAGGCACACTTCTTGAGAACAAAAACGTCTGCCTTGGATTCTGAGTTTGTAAATTGCTTCGGGATGTCCTCAGACACTTTTCATTACAGTTACTTGTTGAATGGATGCCCGCTGGGAACAGGAAGAGGGGTAAGCAGTTTTGTGAATGTTCTGTTTTGCCTATCTGGTCTGCGAAATGATCATTATCTATCAGAGAAGAATTTGGCTGATAGCTGGCTTAGGCTGAGATCCCTATCCTGCCATCAGCTCCCCTGGAGGCTGACTCACTGCCTAAGGAGAGTCATAAAATAAGTTTGAGGGCTTCTGCACAAAGTTAGGCTCTTGAGAAAAAGGAGTAGGTTGAGAAAGGGAAGAGCTGGAGGGATGATGGGTAAGGGTGCACAAAGCACCCCCCTGCCCATACCCTAACCCTGAAGTGGGGGTGACTACTTGGCTACTAGTCTTCCAGCAGCCTCAGCCATTCCCCTGTGGCTAGGTACTCTGTAACTCTGCTATCATCTTTTTGATGACACCACTCCCACCTCCTGGAGCCTTAAGTCCTCAAGCTGCTCATTGGCTTCCTAGACTCTCACAGACCTGCTTTCTTCCAGCAAAACTATCCCTAAAGCTATGCGTACTCATTTGCAGGCTTTAAGGACTCGAAATTGGTTTCTTGTCATTTGCATTTTACTAGCAGATGCTTCTTTGAAGCAATGCTTTCCCCTAAAGAAAGGACTGATGTACTAATATCAATAGAATTGCATTATCACTGCTAATAGCGGTATAAAGTGATACCCAAAGCTTGGAAGACAACTGGTAGTATCTTCTATTTAATGTGTAAAACACATTTATCCTTCAATGTCACATCTACTCTTTGCTATCTCCTGTGTAGAAATACTCAACTTCACAAAAAGTTATATACTGGGAAGTTAATGACAGTCAACTATGTAATAGGAGAAAAGTGGAAATGATATAAATATTAATCATTATAGGAATGATTAATACATTATGGCATAACCTGAGCAGTTATAACAATATGCCCACACAGAAAGACCCCCCTCCCTCAGGACAAATTGCAGAACAAGTTAGAGCATGATACCAGGAATGTTGAAAACAAAATATAAAATTATGTACATGAATTGAAAAGTTCTGAAAGTATACATAGACAGTCCATGGAGAGGTGGGATTGAGTGGCAGTCAGAAACATTTTAATTTTTCTATATTGCTTGAATTTTTGTGAAGGAAATGGATTTATGTATGATTGATATGGTGCAGAATACTTTTTTGAAACTGCAGACATTTGGCAACCCACTCCAGTGTTCTTGCCTGGAGAATCCCAGGGATGGGGAAGCCTGGTGGGCTGCCGTCTATGGGGTCGTACAGAGTTGGACACGACTGAAGCGACTTAGCAGCAGCAGAGTCGGGACTAGAGAGGAGAGAGATTTCACATACAAGAACATATAAGACAACTTTGATGGGTAACAGCTCTGTTTATACAGTTGTTTATATCTGTAAGTCCTGCAAAGGAGAAATATGATTTCTGAGAAATAAGGTATTAGGTTTCATAAATTCTGATTACACCCTAATAATTCAGATTCCTCAATAAAGTTCCCATGATGAGCTTTGAGTTACAGACCAACTTCTTTATTTTTATCTGAAGGACTTCTAGAGATGGGATTGGACTCCTGGTAGGAAGCACTATACCCAGTACATATTGCTGCTGCTGCTGCTGCTAAGTCGCTTCAGTCATGTCCGACTCTGTGCGACCCCATAGACAGCAGCCCACCAGGCCCCGCCATCTCTGGGATTCTCCAGGCAAGAACACTGGAGTGGGTTCCCATTTCCTTCTCCAATGCATGAAAGTGAAAAGTGAAAGTGAAGTCACTCAGTTGTGTCCGACTCTTCACGACCCCATGGACTGCAGCCTACCAGGCTCCTCCATCCATGGGATTTTCCAGGCAAGAGTACTGGAGTGGAGTGCCATTGCCTTCTCCGTACATATTGCTAAGACTCACCAAATACCATGCCTAATAAGCAAGAAATTCTATGTAAAGTAACACTCTTCTTGGGCTGCTGCTACTTGAAACTTTCCAGCTTTCTAGCTCTAGAAACTAGACATGTTTCTAGTTCTCAAGTTACTGACTTCTCACCTGGCCTTTCTGAAAATGCCAGCAGAACTAACATTCATTTATGTGCATTAAATCCTAGAAAGGTCTCGAACCTTAGGCAAACAGTGAAGCTGCTATGGTTTGTTCCTTACTTTGCTTTGTCCCAGGCAGCCCAGGTTGTTACACCATGTGGCCACCCCTGCCCCACAATTCCCATAATCCCTGGGAAGCATCGACTCTTCTGGAGGAATCCCAAGCACCTTGACTAAGAGTTGAATGAACCCTACCATTCTTAGCTGAGCCTCGTAGCACAGAAGCCAGAAAGCCACAATTGTCTCTCTTCTTTTCATACAGTGAAAACTGCTGCCTTCTCCCTGGCTATGCAGTGCTAAGATCCAACCGAACACACAACAGAGTCTTTTGACATAAAATGAGTACAGGATTTCATGTGTTCTGATATGACACGGTGATACAAGTACACTGGGCCTTGGTGGGTGTGATGAGCCACCAGCTGACCTGAAGTTCCTAGTTTGTTTAAATTAGAAGGTAGCTTATCACATCACCAGGCAATTTGGGAAGAGCACTGAGTCTGGAGATGGCAGGGTCTGGGGAGGGTGGGTGTGGGGCAGATAAAAAAGATCAAGGGATCAAGAGGTTCCCCCTTCACCCCACTAGATTTCTTGCCTTGTTTGAACCAAAAATAAAAGGTCCAATACGAGCACAGTTCAGAGGGGGAACTAGCCAGTGCCCTGGAGAACTCAAAGATAACCTGATTCTTACGAATAAATGAATGAATGACAGAGGTCAACCTTGGAGAGTTGTTTGGAGGATGGGCAATGAAGGGCATCCATCAGAGAGCAGGGCTCTGCAGCAGATCCTAACACGCAGCTCCTGACAGTGCTTCCGGTATAAACAGCAAAAATGGAAGAAAAATGCTTTGAAAGTTCAGTCCAGGTGACAGTTCCATTTCCCCTTACATTTTTATAAACTGGTATTCTGGTTTATACTTTCTTGTGAATTTGATTAGCCTGGGTTAGCAAGCTTCTCTCCCCAGGTGTGAATAATTCCTTTTGGGGACCCTCAAGGTTAGGTAAGACAGGGTGAGCTCCTTTCATCACCTCTCAGGCACGAATCTCCAAATGAATGAGTTCACAGTAGACATTTTAGAAGCATTGATTAACCATAATTGGACAAAGCAACCAGTCAACTAGAAGGAATGCTGCTGCTGCTGCTGCTGCTGCTGCTAAGTCGCTTCAGTCGTGTCCAACTCTGTGCGACCCCGTAGATGGCAGCCCACCAGGCTCCTCCATCCCTGGGATTCTCCAGGCAAGAGTACTGGAGTGGGTTGCCATTTCCCTCTCCAAGAAGAAATGTTACTATTGATCAAAGTTAAGTATACTGAGACTCATGAAAGGAAATAGGAATCATTAGGTTATTTTTAGTTTTTCTAAGCATAAAAGCACTCTGCTGCATTAGGATAATACAGAGAAGTAAAAAGAAGTTAGGGCAGAGATGGGGAGTAAAGAACCATATAGTGTCTATCCACCCAAAGACAACCACCAGTAGAATTTTGGTGCATACAATTTTCTTCAACTCAATAATTTTGAGCATAGTGCATACTAAATTGTGTATGCTGCTTTTTCTATCATATTCTTTTTTTTTAGAACTATGTTTTATGGTTTATAATTGGCTTTTCTCTTCAACTACCTTTAAGAAGGTACTTAGGAGCTTCCTTGTGGCTCAGACAGTAAAGAATCTGCCTACAGTGCAGGAGACCTAGGTTCAATCCCTAGGTTGGGAAGATCCCATGGAGAAGGAAATGACACCCATTCCAGTACTCTTGACTGGAGAATTCCATGGACAGAGGAGCCTGGTGGGCCATAATTCACGGGGTTGCAAAGAATTGGACATGACTGAGTGACTAACACACACTAGGTTGACCCACAATCCAGGTGCTCTTCTGGATGATAAAAGAGATCCATTCAGTCTGCATTATGCTTCTGCTGTTTAGTCGCTATGTTGTGTCCAACTCTTTGTGACTACATGGACTGTAGAATATCTAGCCAAGCTCCTCTGTCCATGGGATTTCCCAGGCAAGAATACTGGAGTGGGTTGTCATTTCCTTCTCCAGGAGATCTTCTCCACTGAGGGGTTGAACATGTGTCTCCTGCATTGGCAAGCAGATTCTTTACCACTGAGCCACCAAGGAAGACACAGTCTATATTATAGATGCCTTTATTTTTAATTTTAAGATATGGTCAAAGGCAAAGTGTATCCTTGCAAGAATGATTTCCCTATGGGAAAGGAAGGAGCAGATTAGCATTTGTACATGTTGGAGTTGCAGGACATCAAGCATTATGAAATTTAAAAAACAGCCACACAACATCTGGACATCACTCTCTTCACCCTGGAAGAGTAAGGTTTTTATGGTCTGTTTCCCTTCTTTTTCATTTAGCTGAATTCTCCAATATACAACACAAACAGGTAATTCTGGAAGATCCCCACTATTGACAGAAAATATAAGAGACATCTGTGATTTCAGAACAAAGTAAGAATTTCTTAGTTCTCATTGAAGCATTTCTCATGGGGGGAGAATGTCAACTTAGAAATCAATAGTTGCATAGCTACAAAGCTATACCATCTCCACCATAGACTGAGACTAATCTTCTGTGATAAGGCAACAGCCAGCAGGTCAGCTGGTAGGTTGCTGGGATGACATGCAGGTATAAGTAGACAATTCTACAATTAACTTGAGCGTTGGCTTGGTGCCAGGGATGGGAACAGGCAAAGGATCATGAGACAACTTTGTATGGGTGTATGTGTGTGAAAGTGTTCAAAAAACTGCTGTGATGATTGCTGGACAACTGTATACATTTCCTGAAACTCAAACTATATACTTAAGATGAATTCAATTTATGGTACGTAATTTTACATCAATAAAGCTGTTGGAAAATCTCTATCAGTTTCCAGAAAAAGTCATCCTTCCTTCTGCAAGAGGAAATGCCAAGGAATCAGGACCTGAAAAGGAAAAGCTCAATTAATAAGCAACCACCTGTGAGCTGAATATTTTCATGTTTTGATCCTTTTCCCTGTAGGCGCCACATAAGATGCAGCACATTGGCCCCACTGTGCTTTCTGACTCATTTTGTCATGCCCGGGTTGTGTTCCTCCACTCCCCACTCCTAACAATGCCATCCTGTTTATGCTCCCCCACATATTGGTCAAGAGCAAAAGTATAATTCAGCTGTCTGAAAGAGGCATGTGGGCCAGATGTGAATAGCCTGCTATGCTAAATGATTATTTAAGATGAATCCTAAAAATAGATGTCCGTGTATTATATGGTTGCAAGGTACCTATTACAGAACAGTTGACTAATCTTAAAAAAAAAAAGTGGATATATTTAAGTCATTGGCTTTTTTTTTTGGTAGTGTTCTGTCTTAAAATAAATCAAGGCAAAGCTAATATTTGCTTCTCAGTTGTCAGCTTCTGTTTACTAAGCAAATGATAAATACATGCACTAGATATTACACTGATTAACTGAGACAAGTGATGTGAATGGATGAAGAAACTTATAGAACAACTTTGATGTCAACTTTGATCCCTTGGTTAAGGTGTTGAATGCCTGGAAAGTTTCTATTTTTGCCTTTGTAACTGGTAAGTGGTTGGTAAGGAGGTACTTTGAGGCTATGCAAATATCTTGTTTCTTTAACCTAGAAGTTTTAGCAACCATTGATGATTTTTGCCCAAATCAATTATCATTATGATGGTGGCAAAATGGTATGCTTTGAACTCAGTCATTGTTTTGTACATTTGTTTGAGCTTTCTTGAATCCTTTTATTTGTTTTTATTCGCTGTCAGGTCTGTTGGGATGGACTCATGGATCCTTATTTTATTCAATGGGTTTGATCCATTACTACTATTTGATGCAAAAGTCAACTGTTTCCTGAAGCATTTTCTGAGCAAATCAACCAGCTCAACCAGAGGAATCTTGCCGTGTGAACCACAAAATTTCCAGTATTTTTGGTTGCACTTCTATCTTATCTATCTATTTATTGTTTTCAAAGTTTGGTGTTTATTTAACTGATTTTTTCAATTTTTATTGGAGTGTAGTTGAATTGATTTATAGTTAATTTACAATGTTGTAATTTCAGGTATGTAGCAAAGTGATTCAATTATACATATATACATATACATATATACGTAATATATCCACTCCTTTTTAGATTCTATTCCCATGTAGGTCATTTCAAAGTATTGAGTTCAGTTTTCTGTGCTATACAGTAGGTTCTTATTAGTTATCTATTTTATATATCAGTTCAGTTCAGTCGCTCAGTCGTGTCCGACTCTTTGTGATCCCATGGACCACAGCACACCAGGCCTCTCTGTCCATCACCAACTCTTGGAGTTTACCCAAACTCATGTTCATTGAGTTGGTGATGCCATCCAACCATCTCATCCTCTGTTGTCCCCTTCTCCTCCTGCCTTCAATCTTTCCCAGCATCAGGGTCTTTTCAAATGAGTCAGCTCTTCACATCAGGTGGCCAAAGTATTGGAGTTTCAGCTTCAACATCAGTCCTTCCAAAGAACACTCAGGACTGATCTCCTTTAGGATGGACTGGTTGGATCTCCTTGCAGTCCAAAGGACTCTCAAGAGTCTTCTCCAACACCACAGTTCAAAAGCATCAATTCTTCGGCGCTCAGCTTTCTTTATAGTCCAACTCTTACATCCATACATCATGACTACTGAAAAAACCATAGCCTTGAATAGATGGACCTTTGTTGGCAAAGTAATGAATGTCTCTGCTTTTTAATATGCTGTCTAGGTTGGTCGTTACTTTTATGTCTAGCTTCTAGGCTGGTCATAATTTTATATACAGTACTGTGTATATGTCAATTCTAATCTCCCAATTTATCCCTCCCCCTCTTTCCCCCTTGGTAATCATAAGTTTGTTTTGTACATCAGTGACTCTATTTCTGACAAAACTTCCAATTATTGATGGGAATTAACATACTCAGGGACTCGGTGTTTTACAATTATTTCTCTGAATGTTTCATCTCCTTTAACAAGCTACAAACTTCTTGAGCATAGGTACCATCTATCTGTACCAACTTCTTTGACGCTCAGGGTAGGATAGAAAAGCATTGTCTCTGGAGCCAGGTAACCCAGGGTTCACTCAAGTTCTCTCTGAGCTCCAATTTTTCTTGTCAATAAAATGAGGATAATAAGACTTAAGTTACCAAAGCTGTTGCAAGGAGAAAATGAGATAACATATGTAAAAATCTTAGTGTGGAATAATGGTTTATTTTCTACTATCAATGTCTAGAATGAGCCCTTAGAAGGTATATCTGACTTTTATCCATCAAATAGAATGCACTAATTATAATACCATACATACTTTTTAGGTAAAGAGATAGTGTTAGTCGCTTGGTTGTGTCCAACTCTTTGCAACCCCATGGACTGTTGCCTGCCAGGCTCCTCTGCCCATGAAATTCTCCAGGCAAGAATACTGGAGTGGGTTGCCATTCCCTTCTCCAGGGGATCTTTCTGACTCAGGGATTGAACCTGGGTCTCCTGCACTGCAGGCGGTTTCTTTACTGACTGAGCCACCAGGGAAACCGAAAGAGCTTTATAGAAATAAAGTAATTTGATATTACTGCTCCTCTCTTTCTTTCTCTTTTATTCCCCCCTCAAACCAATGAGAGCAGAGCACCGTGAAGCTATTTTCAGCATCATGCAGAACCATCTGAAGAGTAAAGAAGAAATGTTAATTGCATGTCTACTCACTGGAACAGTCAGTTGTAAGAACTTCTATATAATTGACACCATTTCAGCCTGAGGAAAATGAAAACCCCTCTTCTTCCATTCTAGTGGATTAAATAAATGCAGAGAGAAGCAGCTGGCCTCACGATAATTAGAAGAGAAATGATTCAGGACCTAAAACTTGCTTAAATGTCAAGGGGGGTTGAATGGATTTTGACTAATGTTGTCATAACTCATTTTAAAATGCAAAGTCTAAAACACTCAGAGACCCTCATTTGGTGCAAAGTAGACATCAAAACAGGACCAAGTGTTTCCTGGTTCAAAGGAAAAAACATTTTGTGCTTAAATGAAGCTTGAAGCTATCAGCAATAATAAGTCAATTTACTAATTAAAAAACACACACACACACAAAACAGTAAAAACCATGCACATCAAAAGAGGAAATTTCTTGGAAACACTGTCCTCATAGACAGCTTGGCTGATCCTGCTGAGAAAAAAATCCACCCACCACAAACCCTCATTATTTGATCATCAGATTCAAAAACAGCGCTCCAGTATGAAGGAAATGGCCCCGTGCCTGGTGTTATCAGCTCCTCTAGGCTTTTCTTGCATGTAGCCTGTTTACCCCTAGAGCTTGGCAACTCATTTCTAGCTAATGGTGACTGTTGCTTCTTTACTTCAAAATACACCAAAATGGTACTAATATCTTTCACTGTTATTTGACTTTACTAAAATTAAGTAAAGTCATTTTTTACAGTTTTTTTTTAATTGGCTTTAATTTTTAAAGCAGTTTTAGGCTCAGAGCAAAATTGAGCAGAAGGTACAGAAATTTCCTATATACTCCCTGCCCCTATGTATGCACAGTCTCCCCTACTCTCAACCTCCACCAGAGTGGTACATTTGCTACAGTCAATGAACCTACATTGTCACATCGCCCTCATCCAAAGTCTGTAATTTTCATTAGGATTCACTCTTGGTCTTATATAGCCTATGAGTTTGGGAACATGTGTAATGACTTGTCCACCACTAGAGCATAGGGAAGCAAAATTTCCCACCTCTGAATGTGTCTATTTTGCATGCGGATTGATTTAAGCTGATTATCTTAAGAAACGGAAGACTCAAGAAGTTTGAAATTACAATTTTTTGTACTTTATTTTACTTTTTATTTATTATTTATTTTTTGGCATGCAGAACTTCCTTGACCAGGGATTGAATCTGTACGCCCTGCAGAGGAAGCTTGGAGTCTTAGTCACTGAACCACCAGAGAAACCTCTAAATCACCATTTTTTGGTAAGCTCAGAGTTTTTATTATTTTCACTAGAATGGAGCTACATCTTTGGCCGTCTTAAAGAGAAAAAGCCCTTTGGTTCTAGAAGAATGTCCCCAACAGTGTGCTGGGAAGCATCAGCATGCACCATGCATGGTTCCTTTGCCTAGCATGTGTGTCCAAAATGCATTCGTTCATGGGCATGAGAGTCAGGTAGAATATGGAACTGAACCTTATAATTAAGCTACATGATATAGCTCATCTCAGAGAAAGGAGATGAATTATCTTTAAGCTTTTTAGATATGGCCTACACAATCAAACAAATAGATTTTTCTTATCAATTCATTTATTTCTGGCCATCAGAGCAATTAAGTGGAATTATTGGAGGGTTGACTGACAATTTTATGCAATGGCATGCATGCTTAGTTGCTAAGTAGTGTCTGACTCTGTGATCCCATGGATTGCAGCACACCAGGCTCCTCCGTCCAAGGTTTCTTGCAGACAAGAATACTGGAGTTGGTTGCTATTTCCTCCTCCAGGGGATCTTCCCGACACAGGGATTGAAGCTGTGTCTCCTGCACTGGCAGGTTGATTCTTTACCACTGAACCACCTTACAGCTAAAGACCTCAACTCAATTATGGTAATGCCATAGGATCACAGCTTTCGTTTGCACTAGGAGGTGACAGTTAAGCCTTGCTTAGGTGAAGCAATGGACTCAAAGCTAAGGCAGTCTTTTCAAACTCAAGTTACATTCGTCATTTTATTTCTGTTGTTATGACAACACTTTTAAAAGCAGTACTTCAAATGCTTAGCATTCAGGCATCTTATTATAGACTTGAATATAATACACGAGGGTATGAAGCGCAGCTCGTAGGGGTTTTGAAGGAGCTGAGATGCACAGTTAGAACACCTGGACACCTTCTCAGCTTTGGCCCCTGAAGCTCCTTCACTTGGCTTTTTTATGTAAAAAAATAGTGAGGGCTCATCCAGAGGAGGGAAGATGAAAGAATTTACGTGGGAAGATATGCATTATTATTCACAGTCTCTATTCTGATACTCTTGATTACAGCCTGCGTCATGCATTTTTTAGAAGTCTGTAAGTGATGGTGTGTTCTGATCAACTTCAAGAGCTTATTGTTAGCTATTGGAGTGATTCGTTTACATAACTATAACTCTATAGAAAAAGTTTTCATAACAGACTTATTATGAAAATTAATAATCTATAAAGGGAGAGTGGCGTTTAGCATGAAACAGGAAGCAATGACCTTTCTGTAACAGGAAGCAATGACCTGTTGTGTCTGCACTCCAGTCTGGTAAAAGCAGAGAAATGTTTGTTAAACCTTATGTTTTAATTTTTTAAATTGACGCACAGGTGATTTACAATATTGTGTTAGTTTCAGATGTACACCAAAGTGATTCAGTTATATTCTTTTTTTCAGATTGTTATCCATTATAGGTTATTACAGGATAAGTGAAAATAGTCCCCTGTGTTGTACAGCAAGTCCTTATTGCTTATCTAATTTACATGTAATAGAAAAGCACAGAATGCTTCACAATGTTGCACGTGATCCTTGCACAGAGGCCGTGCTAATCTTCTCACTCTTGTTCCAATTTTAGTATATGTGCTGCTGAAGTGAGCACCATTTTTTTTAAAGCAACATACAAAGAAAAAGATGTTTTTACCAAGGAAATGAGCCAGTTGAATGTTGGCACTTTCCGATTATTATGTGTTGGGTTGGCAAAAAAGTTGTTCCCTAAGATCTTATGGAAAAACTTGAAGAAATTTTTTGGCCAACCCGATATTAATAGGGAGAATTTTGTGTCTTCTGTTAATTCTCCCTGCCTTGGAGTAAATTTTTTCTGATAATGTGACCTTGGTCTCCCTAAACCTGTGGCGTTCTGTCTGAAGTCATGTGAATTATTACTGAACAAAGCAGAGGTGAAAAAAGGAGGATGCAAATGAGAACATTTCAGAAGAAACCAGTGTCAGAGAGTTACTCTGTGGTTCAACTAGAATAAGGCTGTGTCTGAAAGTGCCATCACATGCCAGCAGTTTCAAAGCTGCGTGGTTTCCCAGAGGCCTGCACACATGTTCTCTGCATGGTAATTTTAGCAAATTAAACCGCTATAAAGGGAGTAGTGGGTTCATTACTGATCCTTGCTCCTGCATACCAAGAAGGTGGTCATATGAACAACATCTGCTGGGTTATTTTTGGTTGCCAAAACCAAATAATTTATAACCAGAATGCAAAGCAGTTAGGTATAGCTATGTGCAAATGCCTAGATTATCAACAAAGCAGAATTACGTTCCTTTTTATGATACATAAGAGGGTAAAATAATTTCTTACTGTTCTTTGCTCCAACCAGAGGATTTGAAGCTGTAAAAACAGGAATGAAGCAAAAAGTCCATTTAATCCTTAAAGTACAATTTAGTTGCAAAGAAAGAACAAATGCTTATGGATCCCACACTGGACCCATCAACATATGGCAGACTCCCAACAGCAAAGACAAAAGAATACATTACAGGCCTATTTGTACACATGTGAAATGCCATATTACTTGGATTCTGAACCCAAAGGCACTGTCAGGATACTTCCCCTCACAGAGGTTTACATAACTCCAAAAAATCACACGATGCTCCCAGTCAGCTAGCAAATTAATCTCCACTCTTAGCTGTCTGTAATTCTTTGCCCATTCATGTCCTTAGCCAATCCACCTAGAGGGGAGTCAGATTCCTTTTTCAAAAGCAGGAAAAAGAGGAGCTGGAAGACTTTCCCCAAGACAACCTGTCTCCCCCACCACACCATTCCATCACCTGACTCACCAGTTCCATCACCTGATTCACCAGTTTCAACCCTATTCTAGGCCCTTCCCTCTGAATTTACTCCATCCTCTGGTTACATTAAAGTTGTTCCAAGGGCTATTTTTTATTTTCTGGGACTCAAATCTCATTATGAAATGCTTGGTCTTCTCTTGGCTCTGGGTTTTAAATTTTGTCTCTAGTTCACTAGCAAGAAAATGGTTTTCATTCATTTTCTTGGGTCCTACCCACTGTCTCCATGCACCCTGTCCCTCTGGCCAGTCTGGGAGAAATAAAGTAGGTTAAGATCTTCACAGGGCTTCAGACTCCCTGCTGAGCAAATCATTTATTCATGGGAAAAAAGGAGGAGAAAGGACAAGACTCAAGAGATATACTGTTGGGAGTCTGCCATATGTTGATGGGTCCAGTGTGGGGTCCATAAGCATTTGTTCTTTCTTTGCAACCAAATGTTACTTTAAGCATTAAAGTGACTTTTTGGTTGAGTATCTTGTCCTTCTCCTCCTTATACATCTAGATGCAATGTGTAGACCTTGTCTTGATTGTCATGACAAACCTACTGAAAAAAGTCATTTTTGAGATACTTGGGACATTTTAACATGGATTAGACTTCAGATCATACTAAGGAAATATTGTTCATTTTGTTAGGTGTGAAATGGAATTAGGATCATGCAGAAATATGTCTATACTTTTGAGATGCCCATGGAAGTCTGTATGAGTGAAATGACATATGGTTTAGATTTGCTTTAAGATGTTTTAACAACAATAACAAGAGGGATAGATGAAGCAAGTGTGGAAAATTCTTGACAATCATTGCAGTGGGTGATGGGTTTTCAGGAATATGTTATTCCATTTGCTTTATTTATGTGCACATTTGAACATTTTAATGTGTCTACTGTTCCAGCGCTGATACAGGAAAGCAATCCTGAATAGTGAATGGGTGTCACGGCCCACATCTAGCATGAAGCAGTCAAGTATCGTGTCAGAAACTACTTCTTAGCCTTTAGCCCCTTTATGGAACACTTCAGAACACAGGGAATGTAGGAATGGGGGATGTAGCATGAATGCAATACATGATGATCTCTGTCCTCCTTGAATCTCAGGGCAGATAAAGAGGAAGTCAGAGAGAAGGGAAATTTGTCTATTTTCTCTAGAAGGAGAAGGAGATTTGGTTTAGCATGTTTGCTTGGTGGGTCGACCCAATCCCACTTCAAAGCAAACAAGAAGCCTATAATTTGACCACACTGGAGGTCAAATTAACTGGCTGTAATAAGTTCCAGACCCACCTAACTTTCCACTCCTCCCGGCCCAACATCTGTGTAAACACAGAAACCCCAAACTGGGACCACCTCTCTTGGCCATGGAGCAGGTCAACAGGGAACAGAGCTGTGGGGTCACGGGGGCCTCAGATTTCGCCTCTGTCTTCTGCCTGGTCGGGATAAGCGTGTGGGAATAGTCCAAGGCTTTCACCATGGACAGGGCCACAGGGGGTCTCAGGTGTCAGGACTTGAGGAACAAGTGCAGGCTCTGAGCAAACTGGCAGCGCTGAGCCTGGGAGCATTCGTCATGCAAAATTGAAAAGATGAAATAATCTCTGTATAGGGAAGTTGTTTTCCAGTCAATTGACAGAGGCCTTCTCCACCATAGAGGTAGATATAGTAGCTCAGATGGTAAAGAATCTGCCTGCAATGCAGGAGACCCAGGTTTGATCCCTGGATAAGGAAGATCCCCAGGAGAAGGGAGTGGCAAACAACTCCAGTATTCATGCCTAGAGGATTCCACTGACAGAGGAGCCTGGTTGGCTACAGTCCATGGGTCACAAAGAGTCGGACATGACTAAGCGACTCACACTTTCACTTTCTCCACCATATAGGGCTTCTAAAGAATTTAGTACTGATGCCAAAGTTAAAAGAACTTAGAACAGGTGACCCTTTGGGGAATAAAAATAAAGAGAATGGTGCATCTTTTGGTGGCCACACAGCTATCTGAATCTCTACTATCATCTAGTGAGGAGATTCATAATAACATTTCAAATCCGCAGATTGGTCCTTTCCAAATGCTCTGACATCTATACTCTGACAACAGCCATGTAAATAAGGTAGGGCAACTGTCATGATTCCCACTGCATAGGTAAGGAGACTCATCTGTAGACAACTGTACTAACAAGACTGTTGGCAGAACTGGATCTAGAATCAGAGTTTCTACCCATCTCTACTTTCCTTTAGCTGAGAAAGCAGAATTTCTCCTCCAGTTTTCTTTGCCTTCTTATTCTTTAAATTTGGCCATGACATGAGGCTTGCAGGATTTTAGTTCCCCAGCCCTCAGCAATGAAAGCTTGGAGTCCTAACCACCAGACCACCAGGGAATTCCCTTTTTTGCCTGTTTCTTAATATGACTTTCCATCAACTTGGAGAGAAGGGTCACCAGTACTCAGAACACCCTGTGACCTCACAGACATCATTAAC
This sequence comes from Bison bison bison, assembly GCF_000754665.1. NCBI lineage: Eukaryota > Metazoa > Chordata > Mammalia > Artiodactyla > Bovidae > Bison > Bison bison. Next base: position 1,237,251 of record NW_011494754.1, on the reverse strand, counting down.
TAGCACTGATGATCAGGTGCTCAGAGGGTTCGAGAACAATTGACCTTTGTTTCACTGTTACTCTTATCTTTTATTTTCTTATTCCATAACCATTCCCCATGAGCTTCTTAGGTGGCTCAGTGGGTAAAGAACCTACCTGCCAATGCAGGAGATGCAGGATACTGAGGTGCAGTCCCTGGATTGGGAGGATCTCCTGGAGGAGGGCATGGCAACCTACTCCAGTATTCTTGCCTGGAAAATTTTACAGGCAGAGAAGCCCTGCGGGCTACAGTCCAGGGGGTCATAAAGAGTCAGACACAACTGAGTAGCTGAGCACTCATGAATTCACTCACTCAACCATTTGCCACAATGAGATGCTCATTATGACACAGTATAACAATAATAACAGCATTTTAGAGTCAACAAATACAAGTGGGTAATCCTTGCTATTCAGGAGTAACAAATTCATGACTAAATCCAGAAATCCATGTTCACTGTTAGAAACTGAGTTACTGGGCTTATTTGAAGACATTTACCACATTAAATAAATATTTAACCTATATTTTGGCCTCTGCACCTTCCTATGGATATAACTATCAATAACCTCTAGAAAGAGCATAATACAGTTTAGAGAGTCTCAAACCTGGCTGCATATTAGAATTACCTGGAGAGCTTTTTAATAATGTGATTGTCTGAGCCTCATCCCCAGTGGTTTTAATTTAATTGATTTAGGTAGAGCCTTGCCAGAGATACATAACATCTTCCCAGGGTTTCATTTTTTTTCTCTCCACACCGTATGCCATAATCTTGATCACATCTACCTCCTATTCTTTCAATGCACAAAAAATGGAGTTATTCATGTTCTTTAGTTGCTTGATTCCAACTCCGATACAAAAAAATATTTGGAAAAGGCATTGCCAGTCTTCACCAGAAACACAGGACAAAACTGCATCACTTCTCTAATGGCAAAAAAGGAATGGCTTTGGGTATCCTAGGGTTTAAAAGAAAAACTGTCCACTGTGTGAAGACTCAAAAGTAACTCCCTATCAGGACTGGAACTTATGGTCATCTAACCTTCTGTTTCCCAATTGTGAGGCCAAAATATAGGCCTTCCATGTCAGGGCGTGGAGACCAAAGAATTCAGCCTGCCTGGCAGAAACACTTTTACACTGTGCAGCCTTGATGAGTTGCCTGACCTCTCCAGACCATAATTACCTCATCTGTAAAAGTGGGAAAAGAAACAAACTCCCAGTTTGCTGTGAAAATTAAATACGCTAATGAATTCAAGTGCTTAGAACAGTGAAGAGCAGGTGCTATTCTGATTGTTACCGTGATGAGGATGTATTACCAAGTTGTCTCCAGTTTAATGAGGTCTAGATGACGACATCCTGTGCATCGCCCAGAGAAAACTGGGAGGCTGATTTCATGAGTTTTATACTTTACCTAGGAGCTCATTTATAAGTACTGTACATTCTCAAGTCTCTTGAAAGTGGAATTAGCTGAGCTAGGCTTCAATTAGAGACTATATAATATCTGCAGAGGTGGTGAAAAAAAAGTTGATTCCCCCTAAATAAAAAAATGCAGTTGGTATTAAATACAGCACAAGATCCTAGGATACTTTACCACCAAGCAGGCATCTGTAAGAGTTGTTTTTCTATAGTATGATTTGCGAGCTTTTCAGTGGACGCCCTCCAGACAACCAGCTGCTCTGAACATTTTTCTCTTCTGAAGGATGTCATTCACATTGTGTTTCTCAAACCTCATCTCAAGACTTTGCAATTGAAAGTACAGAGAACGTTAAATGTGGGTGTTGAGTACAATCCAATGGGATGGGCAGAATTTGGAATGTGACCTGGGCAATGTCTTTTTTAAAAAATGACATGCATTCATGTAAGAATGTATTTTGATCCCTAGGAGGGACAAAATTTTTCTCTGCACCAAAAATATATCATTCGGCAGTATGGGTTTACTGTTTCCGAGTCAGCCGTGCGGGTGTTTCAGCCCCAAGAGCAGATGCCCTCCAACTGTTCAGCCTGGGGTATGAGGGTGAAGAGAAAAGGGGGGCAACAGCGTGGACAGGTGGCTGGACACAGCCAGTCATTGCACCCCCTACCCTTCTGCTGCCTTCCAGAGCTGGATTTCAGACCATGCTGTGTGTCACAATTAATGTTCTCAGCAGGGAAGGGCAGTATCAGATTTATCACTTATGTTTCTGTTAGGACTTTCCGAGTCAAGGAAAATGGTTCAGGTGGGAGCATTAGTCTTAGTAAATGAGAGTACACTTAAACTTAACACATGTATATGTAGGTTACATATTTCCTGAGAGTCAACTCAGAGACGATGTCATGCCATCATAGCTCTAATTAAAAGAGACAGAATCTTAGAGATTGCTGCAGTCAGTGTGTTTGTAAGCAACAGAGACAAGCAGCAAGTAAGAACAATGAAGCAGCAGGATCCAGAAGCTCAAACACATACGTTCACATACAGATACCTCAAGTTTACGGTGTGTGGCTAGACCATCAGTCTGCAGTCACACAGTTGGTGTGAATATCCTCTTTGGAACAACGACCTCTGCTCAGTTTCCTCGTCTCTAAACACTTACATCATTAAGTTATGGTGATAATTAAGGGAAATCAAGCCTGTAAAGTATAACGCACAGAGTACGTACTCAGTAAAACGGATGTCTGCTACTACCATCACGACCACCACCATCATCACCGTCATCATTATCATCAAGGTCAAGGATAAAAAGACATGGCCTCACCTAAACACTGAAAGTTTCATGTTTTTATGCTCTGCTTCATTTCACTAATCGAGTTGGTCTTGCTAAAACCCAAGATCTCAAGTGCTGAAATCTGGTGCTGTAATAAGATTATCGTTGCAACTCAACGATATTGAGTTGCAATTGAGTTGCAACTCAATTGTCTCAGCTGGGCTCCCCTGTGAGGGCGTGTGGGGAAGGCAGCAGTCATCCTCAACCTTCTGTTAACCTTGTCTGAAGACAAAAATCTGATCGCAGCATGTAACTTGACCAAAGAAAAGTTGAATCTTTTTTGTCCCCCCAAACATAACAACTGTAGGCCAAAAACACATATTTCTTTTTCTCTTCATGGAGTTTACTTTGATTGTTCCTTTTGGATCTTTAGGAGAATGTGATGGAGGGGTTAGAGAATAAGAGTGAAGGTCAACGTGCAGTGTTGACTTCTGAACTTCACTGCAGTGCTCTGGTTTAACGAGCTCAATTTCACCTCGTCTAAGCCCACATAAGACGTTTCTTTTACAATTCATTGCTGGGGTAATCTGCCCCTCAAGGAATTGCTCCAAGTCCATCTTTCTGATAGTAGTAACTTTAGTGATAACCTAGTATATACTTGTTTTGGTCTGGCTACAGGGAAGTTCAGAGCAAAACTTGCTGCTCAATCATAGCATAAACATTCATTCTTTAAAGTTAAGATATTGATTTTTCTGAGTTCCTCCTTTTGATATTTATTCTCTTTTTAATTGTATGATATTATAACCTGTCTCAAGTTTTTGAAAAGTTACAAAGAATAATTTTTTTTTAATAAACTTTAACCAAATCTAGTCAAAGCTATGATTTTTCCAGCAATCATGTATGGATGTAAGAGCTGGACCATAAAAAAGGCTGAGCACTGAAGAACTGATGCTTTTGAATTGTGGTGCTGGAGAAGACTCTTGAGAGTCCCTTGGACTGCAAGGAGATCAAACTAGTCAATCCTACAGGAGATCAGTCCTGACTGTTCACTGGAAGGACCGATGTTGAAGTTGAAGCTCCAGGACTTTGGCCACCTGATGTGAAGAACCGATTCACTGGAAAAGACCCTGATGCTGGGGAAGGTTGAAGGCAAGTGGCGAAGGGGGCGGCAGAGGGTCAGATGGTTAGATGGCATCACTGACTCAATGGACATGAATTTGAGCAAACTCTGGGAGATAGTAGAGGACAGGGGAGCCTGGTGTGCTGCAGTCCATGGGGTCGCAAAGAGTCGGACATGACTTAATGACTGAACAACATCAACAAAAACTAAATCTTATTTTTCTCCCAATTACCATAGATGAATTCAAAGAGGCTTTAACAGCTCTTGCTTGCTTTAACCTATTGCTTGGCAAAAGTCATGAGCATATTTCCATCTCTGTCCACTCACTGTCCCATAATTTGTTCCAGCTGCTTGTTTCAGTTTTAGTTTTTGGAAGACACTAGATCTCAGAGGTTCTGAACAATGTGGAAACTAGCAATCATTATTATAAATCCCCTATAACTCTTGATAAACAAAATAATCATCATTCCCAGTGAATTATTCCCACGAAGGAAATTTTACTCAGGCTAACACAGGGTGCATGAAGATAATTTCTCTTGCACTGATTTAAAAAATGGGCACTTCTGGAAAAGATTATACAGGAGTTAAGACAGTGAATCAAAGCTTTTGTTCTGAAAATTATATTCAAATGTAGTCAGTCCAAATCTGAGAACTCTATTTGTGATGCAAATCAAAGGCAAAAAATACTTCTGTTTAACAAACCAATGCAATTTTTCATATCACACACTGGTTACCACTTTAAGTCTTCTCTGAGAACAGAGGGATAGAAGGGTGAAACATGCACGGATTAACCAGATCTGACACCATTCATTTCCTTCAACTGCAGGTAATTACCCTGCATAATTCTCCTATGCATAAATTAAACTGCATGAATTAACAATGATCTTGTTTTCCTACATTCAGTAATTGAGACAAAATTGATCAAGAGACACTTTACATGTGGGTATGGATTAGACAATGGTCCTTCTAAAAGAGAAGGAATGACTCCTTTTTTCTCTCAAGTTGGGCTTCCCAGGTGGCTCGGTGGTAAAGAATCCACCTGCCAAGAAGGAGACGTGGGTTCAATCCCTGGGACGGGAAGATCCCCTGAAGAAGGAAATGACAAGCCACTCCAGTATTCTTGCCTGGAAAATTCCATGGACAAAGGAGCCTGGTGGGCTACAGTCCATGAGGTCACAAAGATTCGGACATGAGTTAGCGACAAAACAACAAAATTGCTTTTTCTCCATTTCCCTCCCCTTTTGTGGGATTTTCAGATCTCTGAGGCATTGTACGGGACAATGTTGATAACGGGGAGGGGGAAGGCTTATCACTGACACTGTCATTTATCAGAATGGATCGTTTACCCAGTAGAAAAATGTCTGTTTCCTCATGATCAGGTACTTCTCAGTGCAGGCACAATGCATACTTAGCTGGACTGATGAATCTTTTGGCTGGATAATATGGGAAAACTTCTCGGTGATTACAACAGAATCCTGAGATGTCTCATTAATGCCTTGATATCAACTAAGAATCTCAACCTGAAAACTACGTGAACTATCTGAGTACTGAATGACTAAGCCAAGTGATCTGGGAACCACAAGCCAGCTTAGTGTTATGGGAGAACTCAGGCTTACGGAACATGCTACTAACTGGCAGTCATAGGAACTCTGAATTTGGGGTTTTTGTATATTTACGTCCACAGCTACAATCCAGACTTGATACCAGGCTGCTGCTGCTCCTGCTCCTGCTGCTAAGTCGCTTCAGTTGTGTCCGACTCTATGCGACCCCATAGACGGCAGCCCACCAGGCTCCCCCATCCCTGGGATTCTCCAGGCAAGAACACTGGAGTGGGTTGCCATTTCCTTCTCCAATGCAGTGAAAAGTGAAAGGGAAGTTGCGCAGTCGTGTCCGAGTCTTTGCGACCCCATGGACTGCAGCCCACCAGGCTTCTCTGTCCATGGGATTTTCCAGGCAAGAGTGCTGGAGTGGGGTGCCATTGCCTTCTCCGTGATACCAGGCTATCTGGATTTAAAACTGAACTCTGCCTTTACCATTGTCAGTTCTCTCATCTATAATACAGATGATAATTTTACATTGGGGTCATTGTGAGAATTTAGGTAATGACTGCATGTGCCTGGCATATTGGAAATGCTATTAAATGATAGCTATTATTAATATTACACAAAACATTTTAATTTAGATTCAATGCTTCACTATGGAAGAGGGGCTTTATGTCAACATCCAATATGAGATACAAGTAAACACATCTATAATTCAGAAATTGGGCTTTTTTTTGGGGGGGGTGTTATTTTTTAAATTACAAAGACTTCAGACTCCCCTGTGTCTACATTCAGCATTGCATAATTTACTCAAAGAGAAAAGAGAATCTACATGCAAGATCTGTGTGCTGTGTGCTCTGTTGCTCAGGAACTAGAGCCCACCAGACTCCTCTGTCCATCGAATTTTCCAGGCAAGAATACTGAAGTGAGTTGCTATTTCCTACTCCAGGGGATCTTCCTGACCCAGGGATCGAACCAACATCTCCTGCATCTCCTAGAGTCTTTACCACTGAGCCACCTGGCAGGCCCCAAGGGCACGGTCTACCTGCATCTATTTCCCCCCCAGCTGGACCGCAAAGGAGAGATACTCATTCCTTAAATTAAGACTACACATTCTCTCAATACTGTTTCAGTATCTCTAGCTTGATCACTGTATATTCACATACATGAAAGCTCCCTGAGCTAACGCAGCCCCTCAGCCTCTTCTGGCTCTGGCTGTTTTCTTCCATTAGTGGCGAAATAGCCATTTTGTAACATTCAGAGCCAAAACAAATTACACCTGGAAAATATCTTAATGTGAAGAAACACACTTTGAGGATCTAAAAAAAATAATAAGAAATAACCCTTTAAAGAGTAACAGCGCATGTCATTTCTGTCCTATTTTAGCCCGAAGACTATTTGACAAAACTCAAAGGGCAAGCTTTTTTAGGGATGTCATGGGAGCCTGCAAAGGGAGCAGTTCCTGACCTTTCTTGTGTCATTATCGGGGCAGGTTTCCACTTGCAAAATATGGTAACAAACTGACAGCATTAGTCAGGTAAGAAGAGAAATAGTTGTGCTTCAGGCTCTCAATGAATTAGGCTTCAAGCAGGCCATATTTTGGTGCTTGAAGGTGTGGGCAGGCAGAACAAATCATCCCTCCCTCTCTCCAGCTTAACATTGATTTTGCTACCGAGGCAAATGGAATGGATATTCTGGAGTGGCAGACCCCAAATGAGAGTGAGAAAGGCTAGGCGCTAACCCAGCCTCTTAGACATACTAGCACCATGATTTTGCACAAGCCAGTTAATCCTTTTGTTTCCTAACTGGTGAAACCAGGGACATTAATGTTAGTCCCGCCGACATCGTGGAGTTCTCTGGTTTAAAAGGACAATGGGTGTGCTGGAAGTTGTTGAGAACTGCAAAACCCCACAGGAATAGAAGGTGCTATTTAAACTAATGCATTATTAATATTATGTACTATTTCCAGGGGACACCTTGAACCTCAGAAGTAAACTTTAGGTATCAAGGAAGGAGGCATGTAGAAAAAAGAAGTGAAAAGAGCAGTCAGCCTGCTGGTGAGGAAGGGCTTGCCGGGTTGGCTAGCTGTATTTGATCATGGGTTTGTCCAGCTATGTTTCATCTCCTTTCTTCATCTCCTAAGTGGGTCCCTATTTGACAACACTCCCTAAAGACTTGTGGTACTTCTACTGGACACACTGAGACAACTCTACTTTCAAAAGAAGTTACTGGGAGTCTTGCTTATTCACCTGTTGAATTAGCCAGTATGAAATTCTGTCCCAAGGCTACCAATTCCCCTTTTCCTAAATCCTCAACCAACAAACCAACCTCTGTTCGCTTCTAATATCTATTTTAAGAATGAGTTTCTCTGGCCAATATTCAACAAAAGGAAAGGTAGGCTTTAGATCTGGTTATTCTACTACTGACAACTGTCATGCTATTTGCCTCACAGTGAAGAAATGTGATAGGAATAGCAAAAAATTGTGGTTTTAATTGACCTTATTTCTGCATCTGATAGTATGGACTAGAACAAGAGTGAGTCAGGAGCTGGAAAGGGCTCTGCTGCAGTCAGATGGTGGCTGGACACAGAGCAGTAGGGACCAGAGAAGCTGGGGGCTGGCCCAGGCATCTCTCTTTCTTCCTGTGGTCCCAGGCCTTTCCTTGTGGTCAGTTAGTTTGGGCTTCCTCACAGCATGGCAGCCCCAGGATCATCAGATAGCTTACATGGTGGCTGATAGCTTCAAGAACTAGTAAGAAGCTGAGTAATCTTTTGTAATCTAGCCTTGGAAGTCAATTCTCTATGAGTCAAGAGAGCCATGATTGGGGCAGGGACAAAAACCTCATTTCTCAATGGCAAGAGTATCAAAGTCACTCTGTAGGAAAGGCCTTATAGGGTGGGAGATACTGTTGAGGCTATCTTTGGAAAATACAGTTTGAAAATACATATAGACTGTCTATATGTCAGTAATTATCCTTGATACTGATACTTATGTATAATCTCTCCTTAGTACCACCTTGCCAGCAATAGCTAACAGATCAGTTAGTAACTTCTAGTTCAGTAAAACAGGCAACTATTCTGAGGCCTTCTCCTCCTCTCCCCCTTGTGCCTTAATGACTTAATAACACTTGTTAAACTTCCTAAATATCTCAGGCATCCAATTCTGTTCTGCCATGTCCACATGCCTCCGTCCCTCAGGGCGCAGTGCATATACACTGTAGCTCGCCAGGCTCCCCATGCCTTCTCATGGCAGCTGCAATGGCTATCTGTGATTGGCACTGGATGTCATATCAAGCCCCATCTTGATGACTTCCAGTAATGAAGCCTGGAAGCAGAAAACTACATTTCCCAGAATCCCCTGTAGCTCAGATTCTGCACAATACAGGGTGCCTCCACCCGTGTGCTTGCCACAAGATTTGAAGGGGAGGCTGTGGTATTAAGCTTCCTATGGCTAATGTAATGAATTACTACAAATTCAGTGGCATAAGGTGACGCACAATTATTATCTTACAGTTCAGGAGGTCAGAAGTCTGAAATGGGTCTCATGGGGCTAAAATCAAGGTGTTAGCGCAGGTGTGTTCCCTTCTTAAGACTCGGGGGAAGAACCCAGTTCCCTGGCTTTTCTAGCTTCTAGAAGCCACCCACATTTCTTCTCCTGGGGCTTCTTGCTCCACTTTCAAGCATGCCAGCAATGCTGTATCTCTCTGGGCCGTCTTCCATAGTCACATGACCACAGCTTTTAAGGGCTGCTGAGATTAGCCTGGGCCCAGGTGGAGCATCCAGGATAATCCCAAGGAGCTTGACTTTAGCATCTTTCCAAAGGTCCTTTTGTCATGTACGGTAACATCATTCACAGGTTTGGGGGGATTAGGCCATGGGCATCTTTGAGGGGGCGGCACATTATTTTGCCTACTGTGCTGTACTTCCACCCACTCCAGTGTCCTTGCCTGGAGAATCCCAGGGACAGGGGAGCCTGGTGGGCTGCCGTCTATGGGGTTGCACAGAGTCGGACACGACTGAAGCGACTTAGCAGCAGCAGCAGCAGTATGCTGTACTTCCACCTCTTCTGTTGTCACCACTGGCAATCACCTTCACAGACGACCTGGTTTTTCTGTGTTGGCTTCCTGGCTGGCTGTTTCCTGACCGTGGCAGTGACGGCTTCCTTCTGGAGACAGCAGCTTCCTAAATCATCAGGCAGCATCTTCATTATTGACCAGGCAGTGACTCCATTACAACACGACTTTCAAAGTTGTTCCAGAAGGCTTGACGTACAGTGTGTTTCCCTGGCCTTCCTGACCCAACAATTTTGTAAGTCATTTTATTTTATATTCCTCTGCTGAGAGGATTCTATTGTCTGCAACAGAACCCCGATGCACATTCTCAGTGCTATATCCCTGTGCATGTCTATCTTTCTCTTTTCTAAGTTCCACATATTTCTGATGGTGAACCATCACCAAGACAAATAAACTGTATTATAATTTTGGAAGATATGGTTCATTTCAAAGTGGCTAAAATGCTGCTAAGTAACTTTATAATAGAAAAGTATGGCACTGCCATTCAAGGGTTACTGGTAGTTATCCTGGAATATTTATTTGGGGTAATTGACCTTGAACCGCTGTATCTCAGCAGGGGGGACATTAATTAGAAGGTGGACTGTCACAGTTAAGGCCAAGACCAAGTCTCTTCAGGCCTTCATATACAGCAAAAAGTAAAATAAATGCTGTCCCAGGAATAATCTCCCGGGAATTTATACTTGCTCCAGGAAACTGTCACTATGGATTTATTCCCCCTACTAGGGGAAGGAAAAACCCTGTGCTCTTTGTGTTCATCTGTGTTGCTTTTGTTATTTGTAAGGTACCTTCCCCCCAACCCCGCCCTTGCCTCTTTCCCAAAAGTCCTCCTAGAAGACAAGGACAGAAGGGGACAAGTTTGAAGTGAATGGAGTCATTGTTCCTTCAGTTCCTTCCTGAACAATTTGCTTGAGGAGAAAGAGATCATTTCCAGTGCTAGAGGTGAAAGTCACAGCATTAAACCCCAAAGACAAGTGACTTACACAAGAAAGAGTTGTAAGGCATTGTTCTGTACACACGTTGTTTTTTGGGATGGTCATCACCAGCCTGGTTTTAATACCATTGCCATTATTAATAGCCTTATTTCATAACTGAGCCCATCTGACCTTTGCCAGGCACACTGCTTTGCTGTCCTGAACTGTTCTACCTTCATCTTGATCTTAAATCTAGGTCACAGGCAGTGAGTTCACACTGGATGCCTATGACTTGCTAGGCAGCATGTAAGCCCTGAGGATCCAGGAATGAGCAAAATGGGCCCTCTGTGCCCTCAGAGAGCTCACAATCTTCCTAGTCTTATCTAGTGTCTTCTCTTTTCCCTTCCATTTAGCTATAATCTTACCAAAGGCACATGGATAAAATCCTCACTGACTGCTCCAGTCTCAGCCTTCCTCGCCTTCCTCTGACCTCCCATAGTCCCTTTTCTAGGGTGACCAAACCAGAATCCTTCTGAGTGAAAGGGGTGCTATTAACATTTATGCTTATGCTGAGACAACAGATGTAAGCAGGGCAAACCAAGACATACGGACAGCACTCTGTCCAACACAGCTGGGTTCCTCCTCCTTCTCTACCAGACTGTGCACTTCCTAGAAGGTACAATCAGTCTCTTACACTTTTATATTGAATGAAAAATTTAATTCTGGCCAGATCCCAGTGCTCCCTTAAATTACAGAACACTGTAATTTAGGACTTGGACTTCCAACCCATCTCAGAAATAAAAATGATTATTCATCACTTTATTATACTTATTATATTTGTTTATCACTTTATTATATTTGAACACTAAATGGTGTGAAAAACATTCCCTTTGTCTAAGACACTGCCATCCTCCATCTGGCAGAGAGCTCATTTTGAGCTTATGAAACACAACACAGAAACATTGCACCTCATTTGATTTCACTGTTGAAAAGAAATCTAATTTTCTTTTTTAATTAGTGTGATGGACGTGTGAAAACATTCATCTCCTCCACGCAGTGCTCATCAGTGTCATGTAAACGATGGGAGAAAATAAATCGCAGTGGTTTCTTTTCTCGGTGGTGTCCAGGGAGGGCACCCAGCATCGGGCCATGTGTAAAACGATCTTTTCTAGGTAACTGGCCACATTCGAGAAAAACATCTATTATTTTTAGGGAATACTTCCAACTAAAGTGGGATAAGTACACTGTAACCAAAAAAACCCCACAACCCACCACCCCTCAACAATAACAACAAACCTTGGCCATTCCCCCAGCGAGGAACTTGGTGGCCTCAGAGAGGAGACAGGAAGAGGGAGGAGGACGTGTGGGTGTTTCGGTATTAATTCATTCAGGATCTGTGCATTGAGTGCTTTTGTTTCGTGGAATCGGCTGGAAGGCCTCCATGTGCACAATGGGGGAGCTTTTCATTTTCGGGGGAAAATGTGCGGAGAAACCGTCTATAAGGATATGATTTCGAAAGTGGAGGGGAATGACGCCAAGGAGGGTTTCCTCCAGAGAAAAAGGCGCATAATCATAATCGCTCTCCTTTTCTGAACAGATCTTTCTAATAATCGCACTATGGGGTGTTTACATGACAACGGCTTCACTGAGCCATCCCGGGTCTAGGTTTGCCTTTGGGGAACCAATTATGTGCTGCTGGCCTATCTGTACCTCCTCTCCCCACCCCCACCCCCAATTCCCTTGCTTCATTGTCTGTTTTCAGCTGGTATTCTTTTCTGGTTGAATGGCCACAAACACAAGCTGTCTATCTCCTCCAACTCGGTGGAGTTGGGCTTGGCAGATGAAAATAACCTTGGTAAAGGAGCCGTTCAGAAGCACGAGGCCCGGCCCATGGCCACCGAGGCGGAGGAGGCCCACGTGGAAAGTCAAATATCTGCCACTGCCCCGAGAACCCACTGTATAAACAAAACAAGACTTTCACTTCTACCGCTTCCTCCCAAGAAAAGGAAGAAACTGAGTTTAGACCTCTGACTTCTTTTCAGAACAGAAACAAGACAGCCTTTTATCTTTTTTCCCCAACTCACTGAATGCATTGAGCAGTAAAATAAAACACTGGTTTGCAAACACTTCAGCCCCAGGGATGGTTGTTCACCCAACTCTACTATTTAATATGAAAAGTGCAGGCTGCGCTGTTCACCCTCCAGAATGGCCTCTGTCTGTGTTTTAGTCTCCTGACGCTGAGGGGTGAGTCAATAATACATGAATTAACCCAAAATACAGCAGAGAAGGGACTTGGTTATAGTCACAACTGGGCACATGGTTGGTATCACAGCTGGGCTGTGGGGTTTTCCCACACTAGGGATGTATCCACCCAGCAACCTCAGGCTTAGGGTAGGACACCTGACTGTCATCAGAAGGGCCCCAATTCAATGGACTTCAATAGTAAAGAGTAGAATTTTGAAGTGACACCCACAGACATAAATATCTCCTTCCCAGGCCCCCTGGTTTCTCCAGGTCACCCCTGAAGAGGGATGTATGTGTCCCTTTTCTGCTGGAAATAATCCGATTTTGCACTCAACAGAAAGAAGAGAGCCACTGCCAGCATTTGTGTTCGAGTACACAGAATTCCAGGCAAGGCAAGTCCCCAGTGCAGGCTTTTAGTTTTTCCTCACTCTAGCTGGGTATTTCTTTATATTTATACTGAAGATAAAATATTCAAAACCAAAATCTCACACTGGACTGGCAGAGGAAGAGAGAAGCAGCACCCATTGGGGGGCCTTTCGAAAAGCAACATATGCAGTACATTTTAACTTAAACAGATCTCCACTCTTCAGGTTTTCAGATGTTTGGATGCAGCAGATTTTTGGACAGACAAATGCATCAGCTTCCTGGGGAAGAGCCAGGATTTGGCAGCATCTCTGTGGCAGGGGGAGCTAGGCACAAGAGGCTGACCCCAAGGGCTGGGCTAGGAGGAGTGGGGAAGAGCAGGGAGGCCTTTTCCTCTAGTGGCTCTTCCCCTGAGTAGACATACCCCTGCAATTTGTTCCTACAGCAGGTTAGCCACTGGCTGCTTCCTAATTAACCACTGGAGAGTAGCCTGATGATGTTCATTCTTGAAGAGTTCACAGCTGACATCCCCTGCTTGGAACAGCAGCTATAACAGTCTGATGGAGACACAAAGGAAGCAGACAGTGGGGGTGAGAGGGAAAAATCAGAGGCTGTTCCAAAAAGGCTGGAGAAGCAAGAGTAAGAGGGGAAGTAAGTGAGCATAAGTATACTAAACTAGGGGGTGGCTAGGACTAGAGGAACATACTCAGAGCCAGGTAAACGTGACAGGAAACAAAAAGGAAGAACAGATCACGTGTCAGATAACAAAGGGGCAAAGGCTCAGGAGATGCCCAGTCCCATACAGAGCACAAGTACAGTCTCTTTAAGAGTGGGGGACGATTGGTCACAGTCCTAGAACTTGGCAGTGAGTGGAGAGTGGAGAGCAATTGAGGAGGGAGGAGAAAAGACAGATCCAGACTGGTTTCCAAGACAATCATGGTTGTTTCCCCTGGCCCCCAAGCTTAGACGTTTCCTCTCTGTCACTCACTCGAGCAACACGTTGGTATCTTCAGGATAAGGACCCTCTACGCTGCCAACATCCCCTCCGCACCACCCCGCCCCTCCCCCCCAATAAAAATCCGTCCAGTTATCTCGGTTTTCCACTTGCTCTATTGCTCCCGTGGGAGCTGTCACTTCGCACGAGCGAACGGCCCAACGCTTCTCCCACCTTAACATCTGGATGGCTTCCGCTGGTCTCATTTCCAACAGCAGCTACCTTCTCCTAGACTGAGGCTCTTTATGCGCTCCCCACCATCCTGGGGGAGGGGGACAGGAGGTTACGGTCTCGCGGTAACAGAGGTGCAGATGCTTCTTTTTCCTAGACCATCTCCCACGCCACAGAAACTTGCACCGGTGCTCCTCATCAGGTGCGTCGACACTCCTTATCCCTTCTAGACTCTCATCAGCATCAGTGCCACACATTTCTCCTTCTTGCTCCCCGCCCAGTTCTCATTCCCCGACCCCACACTGCCAGTTTGGAATCCAGACTTGGAGGGATGACGCTGGTTCGTAGCCAAGCTGAATACGGGCAGCCTGGGGGCAAGTTAGCATCCCAGAGGCTGTAATCCCAGATGCGAGCTGGACTCCCCGTGGGCACTGACAGTGCCGGAAGTCGCTCGGCGGCAACCAGTATCTTAGGACCTGCATCCCGAAGCGCTCGCACCAAGCCCCCTCCCCGGACACCTAATGTCCAGCCACGCGCGTCCTCGCCCCAGAAACAACGCTTCAGTCCCCGGGCAATGCCGCGGGCCCCTCAGCACCTTCTGGGCCGGTCCTGCCACGTTCCTGGGCATCCCTCCGTTCTGCCTGCAAAAGTGCTTGTGTCCCTTTACTGCCCAGCAACTTAGCGTCTCTATCCTGTGGGCATGAAAGACCCGAACGCTCCCAGGCGGAGGAAACCAAGGACGCCCCGGTCCCAAGGGCTCCTTAACAGGCGACACTTATTCAAGCCGACGACACCCTCGCCACACAGACCTCACCCGGACTGTCAGCAAGATCAGAAGCAAAAAAGAACAAATAAAAAGGTGCACATACCTAAAGACGAAGGCTCCTTGTCATGACAAGGGGACACTTGAGGTCTCTGGCTTAGAATAACAGCCTCCGTGCCAATGCAATGCCCGGGGCCGCCCTCACCTCGGCTCTGCAGACAGCCTGAGCGCGCTCACTCGGGGAAAGGGACAAAGGGTCGCGGGACGCGCTCGGACCCCGAGCGTCCAGGCCACGGCCCCGGCGGCCGACCTCCTGCCTCAGCTCGTAGCAGCCAGCGGCGGCGCTGGTTGAAGTTGCGGGGCCGGCTGAGCGCGGAGCGAGTGCGGCGGCGGCCGCGCGGGGGGCGGGGGGCGGGGAGAGCGGGGGCGGGGCGGGCTCGGGGCCCGCGGCGTCGCCGGGGCGGGGAGGGGCGGGGAGCCAGCTGCTTGACAGTTACTCCAGCCCAGCTCCAAAGGCTGCTCTTTGCTGTCGGCGGCCAGCTGATCGCCGCCACGCCGTGGTCCTTGACACGGGCTGGTGTCACCGCTTTGGAGTTATCCCTGGAATTCGCGCAGGGGACCGAGGGCATTGGAGGGAGACGGGAGAACAGCCGAGGCCAGCAAAGGCTCTTTCAGCTAACCTTTTGGAATTTCGAAGAGAGGCTGTGCATCGAAATAATGCGCTGGGGCGACATCGGTGACGTGTGCGTGCGTGCGTGTGTGTGTGTGTGTGTGTGTGTGTGTCTGTGAGTGTGAAGTTGGTTGCCCCTGGCAAGAGTCGTGTTGGAAAGCCCCCTTGACGTTTGCTTTGTGTGGGCTCTCGGCTAGAGCTTGTTTGAGCAGCGAGATCTTATAACAATGGGGAGAAACAGAATTGTCTTGTTTTGTTTTGGCAGATGAGAACTATACATAATATGTTTTCTTTAGGAAAGTGTGGAGCTGGCAGGCAAAGACATTCCATGGAAAGAGTCTTTGGAGTGGAAACTGTCCAATCCTGGGAACGTACAAAGACCCAGAGACAAGGTCTTGCCTCTTTTCTTAAATAGGGAATCCCTTATTAGGTCTCAGTTTCCTTATCTGTAAAGTCATCATCCTGAATGAACTGTGTACCTAGAGTATGTTAAATAGAATGGTGTATCCTTGTTCCCAACTTGGATGAGACTCAGTGAGTTTAGATATGGACGAAAAGAGAACATTTGAGGACACTGTGTCCTTACCCAGTGGTGATAAGGAGACTGCATCCTCACACCTGGGTTCTGAGACACTCAAACCATACCCTAATCAGCTACATCATAGCTGACTTAAGGATTCAACAGGAGGAGCAGAGTGTGCTTGATGCCTATAAAGGGCACCCAAGAGCAAGCCCTGGTCACCAGGTCACTGCCTTAGACCATGGAGGGCAGCCTGAGCAGTGAGTGCCTTGACAGGCTGCACGCTTCATGACAGCTGGATTTTTCCACATACCCACCTCCCTCTGTACTTCTTCCAACTGACTAGTTCCTAACAGCACTCATTTTTCCCAAAGAGACTTTCCTTCAGAAGAGAAAATGTGTTGACCACATGATATGAACATTCCAGTCTTCCTGGCAAGTTATTCCTCGTATGCGTTCAATAATTGGTATTCTGGTCAATATGTGTCCCTAGTGAGTTAGCTTGACTTGACATAATCTTTAGGATGCTGAACGCTACTGTTCATTGGTTTTCTTCTTATACTCTAGACTCTGGAGCGGATGCGCTTCCCTGGTGGCTCAGCTGGTAAAAAATCCATTTGCAATGTAGGACTGGGTTCAGTTCCTGGGTTAGGAAGATCCCCTGGAGAAGGGAACAGCTACTCACTCTAGTATTCTGACCTGGAGAATTCCATGGACTGTATAGTCCATGGGGTCACAAAGAGTCAGACATGATTGAGCGACTTTCACTGAAGCAGATACTTTACAAGCACTGTATCATTTTTCCTAACTATAAGTTTTCATATTAAAAAGCAGAGACATTACTTTGCTGACAAAGGTCCATCGAGTCAAAGCTATGGTTTTTCCAGTAGTCATGTATGGATGTGAGAGTTGGACCATAAAGACAGTTGAGCGCTGAAGAACTGATGCTGTTGAACTGTGGTGTTGGAGAAGACTCTTGAGAGTCCCTTGGACTGCAAGGAGATCAAACCAGTCAATCCTCAAGAAAATAAGTCCTGAATATTCATTGGAAGGACTGATGCTGAAGCTGAAACTCCAATACTTTGGCCACCTGATTCGAAGAATTAACTTCCTGGAAAAGACCCTGATGCTGGGAAGATTGAAGGTGGGAGGAGAAAGGGACAACAGAGGATGAGATGGTTGGATAGCATCACCGACCCAATGGACATGAGTTTGAGCAAGCTCCAGGAGTTTGTGATGGACAGGGAGGCCTGGTGTGCTGCAGTCCATGGGGTTGCAAAGAGTCGGACATGACTGAGCAACTGAATTGACTGATAAGTCTGTAGTAGGTATTAATGCTCCCATTTCATAATGGGAAAACCAAGATTCAAGGGAGTTAATGTGACTTGTCCAAGGTGACACAATTGAGTAAACTTTAGATACTTGTGCAAAAGCTGGATTTTGACACTTGCAAACTTGGATGATGGTGGCCCTACCATCCTGTCTGTCATATATCCTTCTTCCCTTCAGCCTGGACCTGGGTTCATCCCTGTTGTATCCTTGTTGATACTTGACAGCTGAGCCCAGGTTTTGCAGATATTTCCTTATTCTACCTCCTTTCTCTTTTACCTATTCCACGACCCCCCCCCCAACCCAGTCCTTTCCAGCCTCAATAAATTTGAGAGTCATAAAGGTCCAAACAGCTCCACAACCCCTACGGCATTTCTTGGCCTCTTGATAGCTACTACAGTGGCCATAAATAAAACTACTATTGAAACATTCATTCATACAATAAGTATTTGTGGAGATCTGAGAAAAGGATGGGGGGAAAACAAATGCTCTCCTCATGCCCACTCAAATAGTTTACAACCTAAATGGTGATACCCCAATTAAGTGTGGGGACTGAATGACATTGTTTAAGACAATGGCAAAATAGACCACAAGGACAGGTAGGATTAAATCAGAAGATACACTCTTCCCTCCTCCCACCAAAGTAAGCAAAACCAGCAGGAGGGAGAGGATGGAACCTGGATATCCTCCTTTAAAAGATAATTAGAATTAGGGCAAGCAAAAAGTGGTTCTAAAGGTAGGTTGAGGCACTTTACAGAGGACTAAATGGAGTTCTAAATATACATAAACATCTTAGATGGGTATTCAGGGCCCTGCAGTGGGGTCTCATCTATTCATTCAGGGCTTTAAGTCATGTTCTTGTGCTAAAGAGTCCCAGTTTTCCCACGCTGCAACGACGGAGCCCACGTGGTGTGATGAAAGATCCTGCATGTCTCGACGAAGATCCAGTGAGCCACAACAAAGACCCGACACAGCCAAAAGAAATAAATATTAAAAAAAAGATTCCCAGATTTACATTTCCAACTCAGAACTCTCCTCTAAGGTCCAATATCCGAGTACCTATTTAAAATTCCTGTTAATTTCTTGCTGGCCAATTCTTGATTCTCTTCCTCATAAACCCAAACTGATCTTCCTCTATTCTTAACCATCTTAGTTAAAAATAGAATAAATGGCACCAATATCCAACCCACTGCTAGAGGGCCAGAAATCCGGAAATCATTACTGATGCCTCTTCTTTCTTCCCACACTCAATTCACCAACAAAACCTGTTGCTCTGTCTCTGACAGTTCTCATTCTTGGTTACCTCTCTCCAGCTCAACTACCACCATCCTTCTCTGGGATCCTTCATTTCTAGCCTGTATCACTGATCTCCTCGACACCACTTTGCTCTTCCCTAGAATCCATTCTTTACTGTGGCGGGACAACTTTAAGATGGTCCTTAATGATTCCCACCCCTTAGTATTCACACGCTCATGTGATCCCTTCCCCATGAGTGTGAACCTAGTGACTTACTTCTAACCAATAGAATATGGCAAATGGGCTGAGATATCACTTCCATGATTAGATGATAAAAGATTTTGATGTCTATCTTGCTAGTTGAATCTGTCCCTTGCTGGCTTTGATAAAGCAAGCTGCCATGTTGGAGACTCTTATATGACAAGGAACCGAGGTCCTCAGTTCAGTAGCTCACAGAAATGGAATCTTGCCATCATATTAGCTCAAAAGTGGATCTCTCCTCAGTCAAACCTTCAGATGAGACCCTAGCCCTAGAAAACACATTGATTGCAGCCTGAAGCTTTTCCTGAACTCCTGACTCACAGAAACTGTGAAATAATAAGCACGTGCTGTTTTAAACAGCTGAATTTGTGACAATTTGTTAGGTAGCAATAGATAACTCATACAGAAAGAGTAATCTTTAAAAATAAAAATTATGTTGTGGTCGCTATCCTGCTCAAAACTCTGCCTTCATTCCTCACTTATTATAAAATAAAATCAAAAATCCATGACAATGCTTACAAGATCTTGGTGAGCCGATCCTTTTCAGCCTTACTTATGTCTCCAGCCTCTCTTTTACTAACCTCAGGTCACTAAGGTCGGCCTTCTTTCAGTTCCCTAAATGTTCCAAATCACTTATCAGAGAGGTCTTCCCTGACCACCTACATCTTTAAGTATATTCTTCCCCTCAGTTCTTCTTTTTTAATGCACTGTGTCTTTTATAGCACCAGTTGTGAATTGAAATGATTTTCTTTACCTTTTTAGTTGTCCGTGTCTCTTTATCACTGAACTGTGAGCTCATAGGGCTCCCCAGGTGGTGCATGCAGTGTGAGATCATAAGGGCAGAGACTGTTTCTGCCTTATATATCGTGGTATCCCCAGCACAGAGCAAGAGCTGAGCAACTAATTAGTGAATGAAAGATGAATAACTCTGCCTTTCTGGAGCACACCTGGACTCTTACCTTGATCTTTTTATTTCCTTCGTCAGCCCCACCCCCAGCCTATCTCCATGCCCATAGCCTTCACCCCATTTCCTAACAGCCACATCTATTCATTAAGATCCAGTTTCAGTCCTCTAGTCTGTATCTGTTTCCCCCAGATCTCTTGCCTTTTTCCCTGCATTCTCACTTCAGAACTTTCACAGCATCTTAGATCTTAACATCTCCTGAGATGCTGGGCAACCGCCACTTTGTATTATGGTTAATTATGTAGAGTCTAGTGGTTCCAAACGTTTCTCCATTTACCTCATTCTAGAGAAAGAAACCTGGAAAGAAGTACAGTTATGCAGGAAAAGTCTTGGGAGAAATAAGAGCTACTACAGATTAGCTTCACTAGCATTAGTAGTGTATTACTAGCATTAGTAGTGTATTACTAGCATTAGTAGTCTATCACTAACCAGATTAGATTATAATAGACTACCTAGGAAAAGTCTAGGGGGAAGAGCAGGGTCTAACACCCACCCTGAAGAGAAGTAGATTTCTGTTTCCCCACTGTATTAGTCTGCTACGACTATCATAACAAATACCATATACTGGGTGGACTTAGACAACAGAAATGTGTTTTCGCACTCTTCTGGAGACTAGAAGCCCAAGATCAAAGTTCTGGCTGATTTAATTTCTGGTGAGGGCTCTCTAATTCTGTCTCAAAAACTTGAAGCATTCAGAGATACACTGGTGTAGCCCTGGAAACCTCATCCAGGAAAACAGTGAAGCCCAGAGTTCATTAGGCGCTGGTGGTGGGGGTATTATAGAAATCTCCTCTAGTGTAAGACTTTGTCATGCTTTCACACCAATGGAAATAAATGACCTTTTCCAAAGCAGTCAACAGTTTAACACCGTCCCTATCCATGCATCAATTTTAATTTAACAGCCCAAGGGACAAATGGTGGAGAAGGAAATGGCAGCCCACTCCAGTATTCTTGTCTGGAGAATCACATGGACAGAGGAGCTTGGTGGGCTGTAGTCCATGGGGTCACAAAGAGTCAGATACAACTGAAATGACTTAGCAGCAGGGACAAATGAGGGCTTCCCAGGTGGTGCTAGTGGTAAAGAATCCGCTTGCCAATGTAGGAGACATAAGAGCCATGGGTTTGATCCTTGGGTCGGGAAGATCCCCTGGAGAAGGAAGTGGCAACCCACTCCAGTATGCTTGCCTGGAAAACTCCATGGACAGAAGAGCCTGGTGGGCTACAGTCCAGAGAGTCACACAGTCAGACACTACTGAAGCAACTTAACAGCAGCAGCAGGAGGGAAAAATGATAGCTATTATTTCAACTCAGGTGCCAGGTACTCTGATAAGGGCAGGAACCACAGAGATAAACAGGAAAGTCATGGAACCCATCTTGAGGAGCCTGGTTGTAAGGACAGCTGTAAATAACTGAGGTGGGTGTTATGAAAGAGGAAGTATTATGGGTGCTATGGGAACTGTGATTATTTTTGGTGCCATAAAACAGGGTGTTCAGCAGCACTGAAAAGGGTCTTTTCTGAAAACTGAATTTCATTGTTTTCCTCTCATGGGCATATTTAAGGCCAGATTTTGTTTAGGGGACGGAATTGGTCATGCCAGGCTCTGTTCTTTGCACCACCAATCAATCTTAGTAAATGCACAATTCATTAGAAGAAAGCAGAAGAGCATCTGAAGTGCAGCCAATTGTTTCCTGATTTAGAGCATCAGATATTTAATGCAGGATTCAGAACATGTCTGAAGACCTACTGCCATTATGAAGTGAAGTGAGTGCTCTAACCGCAAGGTGCCAGAGATCTGCTTTTACCTAGGCACCTCTATCCATTTGTATTTCTCTATGTATTCCTTCTGCCTACGATGCTGGTGCATTCGGGCTTTTACTCTCTGTTTAGTTAACTAGTCCTGGAGAGAGGTAGCCAGATAGAGCTGAGATCGAATCTTTCTTCAGAACTATGATGCTTAATATCCAAGTGGATAGCATATCTAACATCCTGATTCTGAAATTCCTTCTCTACTCTTATGACCTTCCCCCATAGGCATTTGGTCACCCAACTGCAAGGCCAAATCATGACTGGGAATGCTGCCATGAAAGAGGAAGATGCTAGAACTCCTCTCTCCTACTATAACACTTTACCCTCCCCCCTTGCTCACCTCTACTGATGTTTCACTTGTTGCTATAACCAATTTTTCTCTATTCCCTTTTATTTGTTTTTTATAATTCAATGTATTTATTTATTTATTTTTTCAATGTATTTATTTTTAATTGAAGGATAATGAATCAACATGAATCAGCCACAGGTATACCTATGTCCCCTCCCTCTTGAAACTCTCACTCACTTCCCTTCCCGCTCCACCCCTCCAAGTTGTTACAGAGCCCTGGTTTGAGTTCCTGAGTCGCACAGCAAATTCACATTGGCTATCTATTTTACATATGTTAATGTATATGCTTTCATGTTACTCTCTCCATATATCCCACCCACTCCTTCCTCCTCCCCTCCTTTATTTCTATTTTTCTAGTTTATGGAGTGCATAAGAATCACTCTGGGATGGAGTTTAAAATGCAGATTTTGATTTTTTAATTCAGTCATATGAACAAGCATGCTGACGATTCTGTACAGTTGTCTCAGAGCATACCTTGGGACACACGGGTCTGGGTAAGGTCCCAACAGGCGCCCGGCCCTCGTGGCACTACAGTGTGTTTCCAGAAGCCTTTCAGCTGCATCCCCATCTCTCCGCAGCACCCAGTCTAAGCCTTGGCTCTTCCTATCATGACGGTGTCCAGGAAACAGCCTTACAAAAAGTGCTGGACTTTGAGTTGAAACACGTGGGTTGTAAACTCGGGACAAATCTCGACCCTTGTGACCTCAGGGGCCTCACTTGTCAAATGAAGGATTTGAACCACTTGATCACCAAGCTTCCTTGGGCTCTAACATTTGATACTTTCTACTTCTGCCCTTTTGCTCAGGCCATTTCCACTGCCTGTAAACTTTCTGCTGAGAATTGCCCATCATGTTTTCTTTTACCTCTGAGGTTTGTCTCTAAAAACCCTGCCTAGCCAGAAAGCCTGGTTCAAACACTGCCTCCTTTCCCAATGCCTTCCTTGGCCCTCCACATTCTGCCTGTATCCTCCTGCAAGTCCCGTGTGTGTCCCCTGAATAAGACCCTATCACACACCTTCCTTCCAGCCTGAATATTTGGTACACATCTCCTCATCAGTTTATAAACTCCTTGATGTCAGGAACTATGCTTACTACCACTTACAGCATTGTAACTTCTATATTAAAGAGCGTAGAGAATCATCAGTAACTATTGACTATGTTTGGAACGAGAGTACATAGTGTCCCTGCTGCCTTCTGTCACCTTATCCCCTGGAAAAAGTATGTTTACAAGCCTGTATTTTTTGACATCAGAGCTGGACCTATAGAAGTACATTTCAACCTAATAAATGACAGCTGAGTCTTGCTCGCTACTCTCTGAACTGCTGAGAGCAGAACCCCATTCTCCCTTGCCCGTGTCTGCTTCTGATGATAAGGTCCTCAAGGGAGCAGGCATCTCATGCTGTTGTTTTCTTACCATTGTCACACATATCTGCTTGCACAATGGGAAACTAGTTGGGCCAACACCCTCAGCATTTTAGTGTGTCCCAGGAGTGGATGCCTGGGGGGTCTGAAATCAGGCCTATGCATTCAGGCACATGATCCAATCTTAAACCCCTCCTTCACCCCCACTTCCAGCTTCTGCATCAAGTGACCTGGAAGTTGCATGGGTGAAAGACAGTCAGCAAAATGTCCAATGCTGACAGGAAATAAAATATGTCCTGCATGGAGCAAACAACCCCCTTCTGTCCAACAACTTGAGATTGGATTTCTCATATATTACTATTATATTACAAGGAGTGGTCATTTTCTGTAATAATTAATTTATAAAAATCACTTCCCAATTTTTTGATGTCGAGCCCCATTACACAATAATGTAATCTAGACCAGCTATTTAATAGTTTATGTATACATGT
Organism: Bison bison bison; assembly: GCF_000754665.1. Taxonomy (NCBI): domain Eukaryota; kingdom Metazoa; phylum Chordata; class Mammalia; order Artiodactyla; family Bovidae; genus Bison; species Bison bison. The sequence continues at coordinate 1,213,393 of NW_011494754.1, read as the reverse complement.
ATATATATGTTTATATGTATAGAACTTGGAGGGCATTATGCTAAGTGAAATACATCAGACAGAGAAAGACAAATACTGCATATCACTTACATGTGGAGTCTAAAATATACAACAAACTAGTGAATATAATGGAAAAGAAGCAGACTCACAGATACAGAGAACAAACTAGGGGTTACCAGTGGGGAGGGTAAGAGGAGAGGGAAACATGGTTAAAAGGTATAAACTGTTAGGTATAAAATATGCTACAAGGATACAATACAGGGAATATAGCAAGTATTTTTAACAACTATAAATGAAACATAACATTTACAAATTATGAATCATTATATTGTACACCTGTAGCATATAACATTGTATATCAACTACACTTCAATACTTAAAAAACTCATATTTATTTATATAACATAACCTAAATCCTCTTGTATTTAAAAAAAATTTTAAGGGCCTTGGGGAACACCCTGAAAGAGTCTTGGGAAACCTGAGGGCTCCTCAGACTATATTTTGAGAACCTCTGCTCTAGACTGACAAACATTTTGGTAGAATGTTAACTTTACAAATTCCTATAGCTCTGAACCCAGTAAGGCTGAAGGTAAATAGTATCAACTGAACAAATACTGTTGCACAAAGACATTAAAAGAAGGATAAAATAATGCAGAACGAATGCAGAAGTGACTGGAGACTATCGCCATGCACGTATACACACAGCGCTAGGAGCTTGACATGTAGGCTTTCCTTAAGGTTCTAAATTGACTTTCACTTCATAATGAATCTTTTTCCTTTTTCTCCCATTGTCAGGGGAAACATAAAGGAGGACATCTGTCTGTACGGTTCTCCAAGGTGATGTACTTATATTGTGTCCCCGGGCCCCTGTGGCTTGCAGATTGTCCCACGCAGCCCTTTCCTGTTCTTTCTCCACCTTTATCACCCCTGCTGCTGTCTGCCCTGGCGCTCCCCACGGAGGGACCAATCAATGTCCAGTGATGCCCAGTAGGGTTTGGCCAATGGGGAGCCCCAAAAGAGATTAGAAGAGGGGAAAGGAGTGAGGTGAGGATGTTAATTCTGAGGCTCCTCCCTCTGAGGTCACATTGGGCTGGCTGTACCCTTTCACAAAAGATGACTGCTCCCCCCCAACCCCAGGCAGCCTTTCTATATAGTTCTCTCTCTTTGCAGGTTCTAGAAACCTCTTCCTCTCCCATCCTTTGGAGCCAGGTCGTGTTGCCTTCATTCTGCCCACTGCTTCCCCGACACTCTACTGATTCAGACCTCCATAAGTCATCTCTTTGTAAATAAACTTTCTTGGAATTATTCTCATATGAGCCAGCCATCCATTTCCTAATACTCCCCTAAGTAATTCACATTAATAACAGCCTATTGACTATTGAAAAAAAGTTTTAAATATGCTTTTAGCCAGTCATTCATATTTTTAAAAATATTTTTTTCTTTATGTAGCTCCTTGAATTTTTTTCATTTCTCTTTCAATTTTAGGCAAGATCTGTTGTTACACATAATCCTGTTCAATTTCTTTTCTCCTTATTGTCCCCCAGCAATGTACAAATCTTTCTAAAGGCTGATCCCTCTGTAATGCATGAAATCGAGACCGTTAACTTCAGGAGGTGATTTTAGGAGGAATTACAGACCTAGAAACCATTTTACTTAAAACTTTTTCGCTGCTTGTTAATCTTCACCATCTTCATGGACATTATTCTGGAGTCCAATTCACATCGGAAACAGGTCTCTGAGGTTAACTGGCTGTCGCTATCATTTAAGCAAAGCCGGAGAGAGTTGAAGGGAGGATCAAGGTGGCTTAGAACACAAGGGAAAGGTTCTGAAGCCACAAATGAGATTCCTCCTAGCTGTTCACTCTTCTCTGCAGCCACTCAGCTCATATTCCTGCTCCTGGGGCTGGGAGTCCAGCTGCATGTTTAAAAGGCTGGTATCTCCTCTCTGAGGCCTGGAAACCATTAGCTCTCCCTGCTAGCTAGGGCATCCAGTGCCTCTTTTCCTTCCTAAATCACCCTTTCCCAGCCTCCACCTCCGCGATCGATCGGGGATACTGGATACAAGCTCCAACCCCGTGGGCCCCGCACAGTTTCACTTTGCAGATGGGAAAGCGGAAATCTGACTCTTGTGGCAGGGCTTGTTCGACCCACAAAGCCTTCTTTGGTAGCAGGGACCAGGCTTGGCCCCACTTCCCCTCTTTCCTTCTCTGCTCACACACAATTCACGTCCCTGGCAGCTTCGGAGAGAAGCTGTGACAACGGGATGGGGCGCCGTCACCCTCCATAATTAGCCAGGCAGGCAGGGCTGCTGTAATATCACAGCGTTGGCAGAGCTCTCGCACCTATTAAATTATTCACGCCGCCGAAGTGTCATGGGCTGTCACGTTCAAAATAGGTCATTCTTGCTCAGGCTGCTGGAGGTGAAAATTTCACAGCGATGGCAACACATCCAAGTGCCTTGGTTTCAGCCAATCTCCAAAGTAAGGGGCTGCTCCAAGCAACCCTCTATTAAATTATTTTTCATTGAATCTCAGTTATGCTTTCATGAGCGGCAGCAGGGCTGGAACAGCTGTCTGCTGGCAGGCACGAGAACTGGGGGGGTGCAAGGCTTCATTTCAGCCTCTTCCTTCACTGACCTGTCCTCAATGAGCCTCAAGGGGCTGCTTGAAGAATATAAATCTGAACACCTGTTCTCGTCTGCTCCCTGTACCCAAGACGGCTGTAAAGTCCGAATGAGGGTGTAAGCTCTGGGCACCAGCAGGGTTTAGAAGAAGGAAAGCACACAGGCCTCTCTGAGAAGTGCCTCTCAGCCCTGGGTGCCGCATTCAAAGAGTAATTCAAGTTCAACAGCTGTGGGGCGTGCGTCCCTGCGTTTCAGATCCTAATTTGCAGACATTCGGGTCTCTTCAGCACTTAGAATACACTTGGCCTCTTGTCGGCATAGATATACTAGTCAACTCAAGTGCCTGGTGGTGGAATACAAACATTTGACTGGCTATTGCAGGGTCTGGGGAATTACTGGCATATGAATATGTTCTTTTAACGGTTTTCAAGGATACAAAAGACTATCTTACAGGAGGAAGAACAATTTTCCTCTAGGATTAGAATAAAGAGAAGTGATTGAAGACACAGCTCGTGGGGCTTGAGTTAAAATACAAGTGAATGTGCTGATTGCTGGCTCTTGACTGTTAAATGGATATGTGACTGACAGAGACTGATAATCTCCTTGGGGAAAGGGGAGAAAGGCAGGGAAGTTAGCAATGGGATTGACCCTAGCCTATCTCCTATTAGGAGAACACGTACAAAAACCTCTAAAGAGGTCTCTTTCAGCTGAGATGCTATGGATGTACAGCCTTGGAGCAAAAGGGTAAGAAATGCACGCATCTTAACATGGTGAACCTAGCACCAAATGCAGGCAGGCCACGTGAAGAAGGGGAGTTCACAGATGCATTTCCATCGTCATTCTATATCTCATAACAGTGCTCCCAAAGATATGAAGCCCTCTCCTCCAAATATTCACCCGCAAGAAGCCTGTCCAGATGACCCACCCTCCCCGTCTCCATCTTTCCTTTAATTTCCCTTAAGTGTTTGTGCACAGTTTGTATTGCATTCTCCAGCTCCTAGTTTTATGGAACAGCCCATGCAGGTGATACAGCCCAATCTCCATAAACTGGAGATAAATCTATGAATAATTCTCAATTATGTATATGCTGCTTTATCATCAACATTTCAACAGATATTTCCTAGTGCCCACTATGCCGGGTACTTGGAGAGGGACTTCAAGAAGTCATCGCCCTGTTTATAGCTCAACTATCTGCAAGTGGATTCCTACTTCCCCATCAGGGCAATACTGCCTCCACCCCAAGCCTACTTCTCCAGCAGCCTTCCTCACCTCAATAAAGAGCAGCCCATCCTTCCAGAAGCCTGGATCAGAGTCTTGGAGTCATCCTTAGTGCCTTTTCCCCCCACCTCCAGAATTCAATCACTATCAGGCCTGGTAAGCCCCACCAATTCTCTTCTGGACCGTTGCCATCTTCTCCTAACTGGCTCCCCTGCTTTTGCCCTTTATGCCATTTTAATTTTCCAGACAGTGGTCAGATAATGCTTTTGAGAGGCAAACCAGATTATGTCACTCTGCCCAACCTTCACCAGTGGTTCCCCATCTCCCATAGAGCTAAAACCCAAACGCTTACAATGGCCTGTAAGGCTGTACAAGAGCTGGATCCATCCCCCTAACACAGCCCCCAGGAACCTCTTGGATCAAATCTTCTACTGCTCTCAGTCTTGCTCATGTTATGCTGCAGCCACGCTGGCCTTCTGATTCTTGCTGGAACCTTCCCCTTCTGATATCCAGGTCAGCCTTGCAGTCCCTTCAAGCCTCTGGGCATTTGCCAGCACAGCCTTCTCTGACCACCATGTTCTATTCTTCTCATCCTGCGCTGACTTTTACTCCGTAGCACTTCTCTCCATCTGACACATCATGTTTTCACTTGTTTGTTTCCTGTCTGGCTCCCTCTACCACCAGCAGAACTCCACCAGGGCTGGGGCTTTGTCATAGTCACTGCTGATCCCAAGAGCTGAGTAGACCTGAATCTGGCCCATGGTAGACTATCAACAGATAGTCTTTAATGAATGAAAAAATAATCCATTTTCTATCCCTATATAGTTCATAAGCTCCTGACGGGGTGCCTCTGCTAATTATGCTACTCTTTTTTAGACGAGCTTCAGTAAGCGCTAACCTCAAAATATTTATTCAGAGATTCTAAAACTGATTTCCAACTAGGCAGACATTGGTAGGAAAAATACCCAGATCTAACTCTTAAACATCCTGTTATGGAGAAAACAGTCCTTTTAAGATTGTGTCAGATATGCCCAGAATCAGCTCCCTGGAACCATTTCTATCTCACATGAGAATTCAGTTCCCTGCTGTTAAGCTAACATAGCTCAAGAAAAAGCAACTGTTTTGCAGACTTTCAGGAATTGCCTGTTCTTTCCTGTTTCTTGGTATAGCTATTCCTAATTTTTTTTTAATGTGGAAATATATATATACGTAAATATAATGCATGCGATGTAAAATTTACCATCTTAATCATTTTTAAGTGTACAGTTTAGTAGTGTTAAGTTCATTCACATTGCTGTGTAACCAATCTCCAGGACTCTTTTCATTTTATAAAGCTGAAACTATACTCATTAAACAACAACTTCCCACTTCCTCCTCTGCCACCTCTATTTTATTTTTATTTATTATTTTCCACCCCCTGCCAATCACCATGCCATTTTTTGTCTATAAATTTGATAACTCTAGACACCTCATATTCATGATTATATAGTGATTTGTCTTTCTGTGACCAGCTTATTTCACCAAGCTTAATGTCCCCAAGGTTTATCCAGGTTAGAGCATGCCAGAATTCCCTTCCTTTTTAAGGCTGAATAATATTCCATTGTGTGTACATACCGTATTTTGTTGACCCATTTATCTGCTGATGGACATTTGTGTTGCTTTGCCTTTCGACTATTGTGGATAACGGGGCTATGAACATGGATGTACCACTATCTCCTCAAGACCTTGCTTTCAGTTCTTTTGGGTACAAGGCCAGAGGTGGAATTGCTATCATATATTAACTCTACTTGTAATTTTTTGAGGAATTATACCTGCTTTCCAAAGTGGCTGCACCATTTTACAGTCTCACTGACAGTGCATAATGGCTCCCAAACTCTTTTTAACAGTAATATATTTTTCCCCTCCAGCAGGTTAGAACTGCTCAGAGATGTCTAATAGTGCTGAACATTCCAGCTCCTCTCAATGCTTAGCAACTAGGAGCCAAGTGGCCCTACCAAACGTGCAAGGGTGTGTGGGGTGGTGTTTTTCACTCTCTCCTTCATGCCTGTTTTGAAAAGGCTTCCTTGTCCTCAAATTAACATGCAGGCTGTGTGGACACCGGCAGGTCTGTCTTACAGAAGAGGGCAGCGGGCAAGAGCCAGCACTGTTTTGAGGATGACCAAAGTTCTGCTAATCCCATGTAGTCTCCTAATGTAAAGGGGGTTGTATTTCCAATTTGTGGTTTATTTGAATGATGCCCCAGCGTCTGGCACTATCACTCCTTGATGAACTGGGAGACTTGGGGTGACGTGTGTGGAAAAGCCAAGAAGATGGCACTGAGTCACGCTCATGCATCAATCATCTCTTACAAGGAGGTCCAAGGATTTCAGATCTCAGGGACAAAGAACCCAAAGAGTCAGATGAAGAGGACAATGCCTTGAAGTGATGCAGCGGTGTAAGTGGGAGGGGCCCTGGACACCTCCTGACTGTCACCTTCCTTCACCTAACGGAGAATAGGGCCTTAGTCCTCCTCTGACTCTCTCCTTACTTGATGGATGCTACTGTCTCTACCCTCTCCCACCCCCATGTTCTGTCTTTGGTTTTGTCTTAAACTATCAATTTTTCATCATCCTACCAGCCGATGTTACAAAGCAATGTAATTTGAGGGACATGTGTTCTCGTACAAAGGCTATTTAAGAGGGAACAAATCTCATCTTAAAAGGGATTTAAAAATGATAGGACTCTCTCAGCAGACATGAAAAGGGGAAGAGCTGGTGAGCGAAATGGTTAAGAAACTCTCAATGACCTTAAGCGGCAAAATGATGGAACCTGATGACCTAAACCAGAGGTCAGCAGGCTTTTTCTGTAAAGAGTCAGAAAGTAAATATTTTAGGCTTTGGGATCCAAGATGTAAAAAATGAGAAAATTGTTTACATACATACAACAAGAGAGGAAACCAAATCTCACATTTTATATGGGCAAAATTCAAAATATAATAATTGAGCACTTTTTTATGGTAATACCAGTCCACTAAGGGACTTCCCTGGTGGCTCAGATGGTAAAGAATCTGCCTGCAATGCAGGAGACCCAGGTTCAATCCCTGGGTCAGGATGATCCCCTGGAGAAGGGAATGGCAATCCACTCCAATATTCTTGTCTGGAAAATTCCATGGACAGAGGAACCTGGGGGCTTTAGTCCATAGGGTTGCAAGGAGTTAGACATGACTGAGTGACTAACACACACAATCTACTAAGGAGAAGAATGGAATTCTTTTTCTTTGTGATAATATCTTGCTTAACTGGAGTTAAAGGTCAATGCTCCTGATCATCAAACTGATTGCAAATGCTCATCTGTAAAAACCATTGCCATCTTGCAGGCTGGGCAGAAACAGGCAGTGGGCTGTGTCTGGCCTGCAGGCCATGGTTTGCCAACTCCTGCTCAGGTCAATGGGTGGGTAATGAGCTACTGACTTGCTATGCACAGTTTTCAATGTTTCCCAGTAGCTTATAAAGGCATAAACGTCCACCTTTTGGGTGTATCATTAATGTTAGGAAGACATGCAGGGCTCTGCCTGTCTTCTGCACTGTAGTTCATAACATAAACGACAAGATATGTTGCCTTTTCTCTAACAGAGGCCAATGCTTCTGAGCCACCAGCGGTTGTCTTTCCAGGAGTGGGGAGGATCTGGGTTGACCACTTTTCAGTCTGCCCTCCTATAGCTGGGGCCATTTCCAGCCTGACCAGTCCTGTCCCTTTGTCCTACTCTTTTTGAGTGGTACTCAATAAAGATTTGGTGATTAATTCACAGTGGGTAGATCCTATTGATGTGCTTTCTATTCCATGAAGTATAATTATTAATATTAAACTACTGAACTAATGTTTGTCTTCCTGTAAACACATGGGCTTCCCAGGTGGCTCAGTGGTAAAGAATTCACCTGCCAGTGCAGGAGACACAGGAGACATGAGTTCAATTCCTGGGTTAGGAAGTTCCCCTGGAGGGGGAAATGGAAAGCCACTCCAGTATTCTTGCCTGGAAAATCCTATGCATAGAAGGAGCCTAGTGGGCTGCATACCGTCCATGGGGTCACAAAGAATTGGACACGACTGAGCATGCGCTTAATTTATACGCAAACAGATGACTATGCTTTTCTCCAGGAGGTTTTACCATTGAAAAATATCTTTAAACAGCAATGGAAGTAAAAACAAAGCAAAACACCACTAGAGGAAATGTTGTAGAGGCTTTGTTTAGAATCTTAATTACCATCCTAAAATGCTCTTAACATATACATAATGCAAGTTTCAATATAGAAAGCCCAGCCTTTATCAAGTTACTTTTTTAAAAGTGGTGATGTAAAGTGGTGTAAAGTGGTGATGGGGAGGCAGTAACTGGGGTATGTTTACTGCAGGTAAATATTTACCCTGGAGAAAGGGCCTGTGTATCGTAAAGATAATGTTGAAGATATGATTCTTCACCTCCTGCATTCCTGACTGAGGCAAAGGGGACTCTCCACAAGAAAACTGCCATAGCTTATTTTAAAACTCTAAGAATTTTTAAAGGGAGACCAGATTGGTTAGTCCCCCCCACCAAAAAACAAAAAAAGAAAAAAAGGTAGGAAATCATGTATTTATTCTGTGTGATGGGGTTATTCTAAGCCCTGCCTTGGTCACATGGTGGAGGTGAGATAGCAAGCAGTCAGGCTTGTTAATTCATGAGCCAGACACACCTTTCTATGGAGACTGACATGAGCAGTCTCCATAGCTCTGCTCTCGTCAGCTAGGGTCTTTGTTGATCACAGGCCAAGAGTAGAAGAGGGAGATTGTATAGACTTGGGAGACTGGGACAGCTGAGAAAATCACAATGAAAAACCAACTGACATTAAGTTAGTAATGTAGCTAACCAGTAAGCCCTCACTGGTTTCCCATGATCTCAGACATTATCTCCATTAATATTAAGCGATTTGGGGGGAAGGTGACCACCATCCCCCATCATCATCATCACTATAATTATCATCATCTCCAAGTGGAAGAAGGGAAGTGAAACCTCTGAGGGGTTAGGTAACTTGCCTAAAGTCAAACTGCTATTAAGTTGACTTAGGTCTTTTGAGTACAGATATTTGGTTCTTTCAGCCCTGCTACCTTCCCTCAGTTTGGAAATCTGAATGGTTAAAAAAACAAAAAATCAAAGATTTACAAACATGGGTGGCTCTAGAATCTTTGTGTGTGAAGTACTCAGTATAGCTCTGTGGCCAGAAAAAGGGTCTGTCCTTCTGTGGAAAGTGTGCAGAGTAAGCATATGGGTTTTTACTCAGATTGTAGAGTGCAGATTATTCAAAATAGCAGTGTTTTCTGAAAAAGCTTTTTATCCTGCTTTATATTAAGACTCTAAATTATCATTTATTTTTTAGTCTTTAGAGATGCTAATGGAGATTAATAGGGTGCTGGTAAATGTCTCTTCTTGATAACCTTTGGCATGTAAACCAGAAGTTGAAGGGAAAGAAGTTGTTTTTCCTATTTCAGTCCATATAATTTATCTCAAAGTGGTGAAAGGTGCCTTCTACAAATTGTATCTGCGTATTTGATTCTTTGACACACTTTTCTTCAAACGCCATTCTATCAGTTCATTGGGCTGTTATAAATAGCAAAGAAAATCCCACCATAGAACATGCTTTCATATTTACTCCCTCTCAGAGTTTCCCGAATGCTAATTTAGAGAGAAAAAAAGTTATCTTCAACTGCTCAGCCAGCTGACTCAATCTGTGATCTGAAAGTCAAATTCTTTTCTTCCTATTTCTCAGCTCAGTATTTCTTACACTGAATGGACAGTTTAGAATGACGTCAAGAGTCAGAAGAGATCAGCTGGTGTTCTCCCGTTGCTGTTTGAGTTGTATAGTACAAATATTTAAACTTTTAACCAATGATCCAAAGACTAAGAAGGAAAGATCTGCAGTGAAAAGAAGGCACCGCAACTTCGTCACTTTCCAGAAAGCAGCAACTTGTTCTTTCTTCTCTTTATTTTATTTAGAAATAATTATTTCACAGGGTTAAGCCTCCTAATACAGCAGAAGATCTTTTCTCTGTTTACCAGGTTATCTATTAATGACAATCTTTACAAAGCTTGACCCAGTGTTTTCTCTCTCCCTCAGCTGGAACTGGTTCAAAATTGGGAAAGGATTATGTCAAGGCTGTATATTGTCACCCTGTTTATTTAACTTATATGCAGAGTACATCATGTGAAATTCAGGGCTGGATGAATCACAAACTGGAATCAAGATTGCTGGGAGAAATATCAACAACCTCAGATAGTCAGATGACACCACCCTTATGGCAGAAAGTGAAGAGGAAATAAAAAGCCTCTTGATGACAGTGGAAGAGGAAAGTCAAAAAGCTGGCTTAAACTTAACATTCAGAAACTAAGATCATGGCATCCAGTCCCATTCACTTCATGGAAAATAGATGGGGAAATAATGGAAACTGTGACAGGCTTTATTTTCTTGGGCTCCAAAATCACTGCAAATGGTGACTGCAGCCACAAACTTAAAAGACTCTCGCTCTTGGGAAGAATAGCTATGAAAACCTATAGAGCATATTACTTTGCTGACAAGGTCCATATAGTCAAAGTTAGATGGCTGAATGGCATCACTGACTCAATGGACATGAGTTTGAGCAAGCTCTGGGAGATGGTAAAGGACAGGGAAGCTTGTCGTGCTGCAGTCCATGGGGTCACAAAGAGTTGGACACAACTGAATGACTAAACAACAACAAATGGTTTTTCTAGTGATCCTGAACAGATGTGAGTTCATAAAGAAGGCTGAGTGCCAAAGAATTAATGCTTTTTAACTGTGGTGCTGGAGAGGACTCTTGAGAGTCCCTTAGACAATAAGGAGATCAAACCAGTCAATCCTAAAAGAAATCAATCCTGAATATTCATTGGAAGGACCGATGCTGAAGCTCCAATATTTTGGCTACCTGATGAGATGAGCCGACCCATTGGAAAAGACCGTGATGCTGGGAAAGATTGAAGGCATGAGGAGAAGAGGGTGACAGAGGATGAGATAGTTGGATGGCATCAGCGACTCAATGGACATGAGTTTGAGCAAGCTCTGGGAGTTAGTGATGGACAGGGAAGCCTGGTGTACTGCAATTCGTGGGGTTGCAAAAGGTCAGATACAACTTAGCAAATGAACAACAGTTGGGAAAATAGACAAGTCACCCTGCCCAAAGTTCACATTTTCCTTACTTTCACAGTTTAACACCTAAAACTTTTACTTTGTATCCATAACTGATCTTAAACATCTGCTTGAAGCCTCTGTTTAGCAGGATAAGGCATGAAAAGTGTAAGCTATGAAAAGTCCACATGTGAAAGAATGATGATAGTATAAATTATCATGAATTTGCCTTCTGGAGTGAAACTGGCCATTATACCTACTTTGTGATCGTTATCTCAGCCTATATGTCAAAATATTTCTCTTAAAAATATCTAAAAGTAATCAAGTAAATTGTTCTGTTTTTCTTGAAGGGAAATTCTTGCTAAGTGATGAGATAGGCTTTGTCTACACAGCACAAAGTGAAGTGGTTTTTCAGCTTATGACCTGGTTTGTCTATCAACAGGGATCGAACACTTAAGATACTTGTCAAATCCCTTCACTATGGATCGTACACATGCTATAGAATCATGCCCCTTCTAGTCAGTCAGGCACATCCACATTTCAGCTTCCCATAAACCAGCCTCCAACTCCAATTCAGCCTGGAACATTGTGTCAAAGAAGTACATGCATGTTCAATACCCTACCAGCCCCGGCAGTGGGATATTTTCATTTTCTTCTTCCTATTTTTGCTTGCCAGGACCAGTCACTATTATTTTTCCTTCTTCCCTGTCCTTCAGGTACTTGAAATAATTTCAACTTGATTCAACTAATACCTTTTCCGTCTTTAAAACCTCTTCTAAAACCAACTGAATTGCAAACATTTTCATTCAATGTCACCACTGTTTGGTAAACAATTCATAGACAAAACTTAGCCATCTAAAAATAAAGAGAAGTGGAATAAGCCGATATTTGCTAAGCACAGGAAAACACGCGAGGCATAGGTAACTGGATATATCACATCTCTATAAAAAAATATGTTGACTTCAGGAGTGAAGTAATTCTTATCAAGGAGCAAGGGCAATTCTCTCAATTTATTTAACTGTTTTGGTCATAACAACTACACATTTCTTTTTTCTTTTTTTAACTTTTTACCCCCCCACAAACAGTGGGTATGCATATATTTGTATTTTGACTCAAATCCTATAGAAGATCTACTCAAGGCTATCTCATACCGTTCCTGAAAAGACTTTACTGGCTGCTCATAAAATTATTAAATGAGCATTTAAATACTTTATTTGTGCTCCTGGGCCCCTTTTTGGCTTTGGCCTGATCTAAGTAGGTCACCCAGAGGTCACTAGGGGCCATAAATCCAGGAGTGGACTGGTGGCTAAGACAGCCTGCATAGCTTTAGTGCAATGTGCTATTTTAGTTTGTGCCCCTGAAATGACACCATCTCTTTGGCACCAGCCAAAGCAAGCTTCCTAGACATCTCTGGGAAGGGAATGTTTTGTAGTAATCCAAGGCATAGGTCACACAGGCATGAATTATTGTGGGGAGGTCTGTGTCTGCTCCGGCCTCTGTGACAAATAAAGTAGGGAAAACGACTTCCAACTGAAGCATTTCTTCAGGAGTCCAAGAATGGAAATTGATCCAAGCGGTCTAGCAAACTGCAAAAGCTAAGAGTGATCAACTTTTTTCAACCCAGGAAACTACGGTAGCCTCTTCCTGCTCCTTCTCCAATCCCTTACTTGGGTTTCATTTGAGAACCCCAGATATGAGTATTTTTGAAAAAGGACTAACATAGCCAAATTACAATTATTATATTTATAACTATGAAATGTGGCATAATCAAACCAAACTAACTGTTTAGCCAAGGCACATACATTTTATGTTCTTTCTCAACACTTTTCCCATAAAGGGTTTGACTAAACCAGCCTGAACTTTCAGAATCTATTGGTTTTGTACATAAACTTATTTAATCTCTTCTTCCTTCTTCTTTCCTTCTTCCTTTTCTTCTTTCAATTTTGGAAAGGGAAAATGTAATTCAGTAAACAATATCAAAACATGCCAGATCACAACAGGTAGCATAACTGTTAACCTATTTAGAAAAAAAAAATCTACTTTGGTTTCATAAGCAGTTTACAAAGAAAGACAAAGTGGGTATCTATTCTACTTACAATTCTCTTTTTGACAAACTTTTTGCAATTTTCTTGCTATGAGCTGAAGTTACTTTTGAAAGGGGGGAAAAATGCTGGCTTAATTGGCTTGGGGAAAGAAGAGAGCTTTGGTTCAAAACAGTGTAGCATTTTTTCCCCAAGCATCTCTTGATCTCTTTAAGATTGACAAGCAGCTATTGGTCGAGTACACTCCCTTCTGCCAGTTTATCTCCATCTGGGAGCATTCTCCTTTGGGGGAGTTTGAAACAACCTCCCTAGATACTGTAATCCTATGCTGTGCTTCATTGTACCAGAACATTTGAAGGTCTGGCAAACACATTGCAGGTTCCAGTGGTCTTTCCAGAAGCAAGATCCTAACAGGCATGTAAGTGTCCAGGAAATATATAAGCCTGGGAAATACTTTGCACAGATGACTGTGAACTGGTGGTGGTTTTAGTATTCTTATCACTGCACTTGACAACAGCGTGGTGAAAACAAAGGCAGGGAAAGCTTGTGGTTCTAAGGAAAGAAGAACTGCAACTTTGACTCGTGCCAAGGAGTAATTTTGGCTGCTGAGCTACTGGTAGACCACCACCTGAGGAACGGTTTCTTCCCACACACGAATCTTATTCTGTTCTTGAAAGCTGGCCAAGGGCCTCCACTGTGCACAACACTTTTTTTTTTTCTATTATTATTATCACCATCATAATTGTTACAGTTATCATTACTATTATTATCCATCCAGTTCTTTCTACTAACATACACCAGACTGCCTGTCAAGAAGGCACAGTGACAAAACAGATGAAAGCCCTTTAATTTGATATGTTTGAAACAATAATGCGAAAGGAGCTCTCTAATTCCAATTATTGGTTTTTCAATAGCGTGGTAATCAAATCAATCATTCTCCTGGCAAAGAATACAGTCTACCTGATAGGAACCATTTTCTAAATAGCATGATGATGTTTGGAAAGTCAACCTGTGTGTGAGTGTGTGTGTGTGTGTGTGAGAGAGAGAGAGAGAGAGAGAGAGAGAGAGAGAAAGAGGGAAGGAGAGAAACAAATACTGAGGTTTCTAGTGGGTAGGTGGGTGACTGCTTCTCTCTCTCTCACTAACCATATGCAACTCTCTCCTAGAACAAGAGCAAAGTTACACACTAATGCTTCTTAATTACATGAACTTTAACATTTTCTTTAACCACAGAAAACAAAAGCTGAAGCAAACAGGATCTCAGAAAAGCAGTTAAAAACATATTGTGAGCAAAACTCATGTTTTTTCTTCCCAGATCTTTCTGTGGTCCATAAATCTAAATGAATTATATATACTTTCAACCAATGGACCCAAATCCTAAATTTGTGTTTCTTTAGGGGGAAAGGGTCCTTTAAAAGTGTATCCATTACCAGGAAATACAGTTGCCTTAGTAACAAGCTCCTAGGCCTTTCCTTCCTTTATGTTAGAGGAAACTGATTTGACCCAAAGCTTTCTGCTTTCTTAGGCATGTTCAAGTGAGCCAAAAGCATGGAGGAAACCTCCAAGCAGCTTGAATTCCTCTAGGTAGATGCCACTGTGGAGAAAAGATGATGTAATAGGATGCTGGAGCTTTTCAAATGAGATCTGAGAGAATATGTAATCAACTCTCTTACTGTAGGTGAAAAATGAGGCTCAACAAGGTTATGTGACTTGCCTAAGCTCCTACATCTGCAAAACAGCAGGGGCAGGACTACAGTCCAGGCTCCTAACCACTTGTCCATTGGTGCTTCCACCCTATCATACCTCTGAAAAGTGGTTTATAAACCAATTTTTCTGTGATAAGTCCTATTTTGAATATACTTGGAAAAGGGAATGGCAACCCACTCCAGTATTCTTGCCTGGGGAATTCCATGCACAGAGGAACCTGAAGGGCTAATCAGACACTAGGTTCACCACATATGGAAAAAAACTCTGTATAGAATTCCTTTTATACATCACTTTCTGACCTATTCTAGGAACCCATTTTTGTGAATTCAGAGTAGGAATTAGTGTTAATTGAGTGCTTAGCACCTTCCTAAATATTAACAATATTTAATCCATATACTACCCTAGGAAGTTTGTAGTCCATTTTACAGTGAGTAAACTGAGACACAGGGAGGTGGAGTAACCAGCTTAAAATCACAGAGTAAATTAAGTGGCAGAGCTCAGGCAGTGTAGGTCTGGAGACGAAGCTCTTGACTAATATCCTGCAGGGAGCTTACTTAAAATGAAGGAACTACCCAGACAAGCTTTCAATAAATAGGCAAACATGATCCATGACTCCAAAAGCTGGATAAAAATACACTAGATACAGGAATTGTAAGGATTCTGTCTCTAATCTGCAGAGATTAAGTTAAATGAGAAAATCAGTCTGGAAAAGTATAAAGTATATCACCTGTGAAGCACCATGCAAATATTATGACTCTATTATGAAGATAATCTGTACAACTCAATAGGTATTATTGTTCCATCTCCCCACTGAGGAAACAGAGGTTTAGTTTAGCAATTACGTTGTTTAAATCACATAGGTAATAAGAAGCAAAATAAGAATTTGAATTGGAATCTTGTCTGACTCCCAACTTCACTCTTTACTGTGCCTGTTGAGGTTGAAATCACCACCTTGATAATCATGACTGCTCAGGAGAAAGATCTTACAGGTTCCTCAATTCCTGCTTTGTTGAGGTCTTAATTTTCAGAGTGCTCACATGCTCAGTTGTGTCTGACTCTTTATGACTCCATGGACTATAGCCTGCCAGGTTCCTCTGTTCATGGAATTTTTCAGGCAAGAATACTGGAATTGGTTGCCATTTCCTACTCCAGAGGCTCTTCCCAACTCAGGGATCGAACGTGTGTCTCTTGCCTCTCCTATATTGGTAGGCAGATTCTTTACCACTGTGCCCCCTGGGAAGCCCTTCAAAGAGGGGCCACTTAATCTATCAGTTCAGTTCAGTCACTCAGTCATGTCCGACTCTTTGCGACCCCATGGACTGCAGCATGCCAGGCTTCCCTGTCCATCACGAATTCCCGGAGCTTTCTTCAGGAGTAAGCTCATATCCATTGAGTCAGTGATGACATCCAACCATCTCATCCTCTGTCGTCCGTTTGTCCTCCCGTTTTCAATCTTTCCCAGCATCAGGATCTTTTCAAATGAGTCAGTTCGTCGCATCAGGTGGCCATAGTAATTTACAGTGCGGTGGTTCCATCTGTCTATAGGTGGCGCTCTTTAGCACTGTAGTAGTAGTAGTGAAGTTGATCAGTCGTGTCCGACTCTTTGCGACCCCATGAACTATAGCCTACCAGGCTCGTCCGTCCATGGGATTTTCCAGGCAAGAATACTGGAGTGGGTTGCCATTGCCGTCTCCAGGGGATCTTCCCGATCCAGGGATCGAACCTGGATCTCCCGCATTGTAGGCAGACGCTTTACCGTCTCCCTTTGAGGCAAAGGAGAAATTGTGGCCTGGTGTTTTGAAGGTTGGGTAGATAACTACCAAATTGTCCCATTTAGGCTTATCTTCCTAGTTGTAAACATGTTCTAATTCCTGAAGGGGGTAAATATCTAAGTACGTATACACAGAGAAAACATACGTAAGTGAAAGTGAAAGCTGAGGAATGGAGCCTAAGAGCAAGCTTCAAATCAGAGTGGCTCTATCTGTCATCCAAGTAAAGCAACAGTCCGGGAATGTGGCAAACAGCAAGGAAGTTCGGGGAGACATTCTTTAAGCTGTTTTAAATCGTGATTTAAAAAAAAAAAATATGGTTTTAAATATTTCTGAGGCTGCAACAAAGTAATGTAAAGACAGACATCAGTAATGGTTGCATCCTAGATGATTAGATTACTGTGCTATACTCTTTCATTTATCGTCAATAAACTTCAGTTACTTGGGTAACTGCAAAAAATTTTACCAGAGCTCCTTTAAAAAATTACTTGATAGGGTAATACCAGATATGATTCTTGTGAATAAAAATGAATTTATGAGGTCCCTGAATCCAGATAACCATTAATATGACAGTTCCAAATTCTTGAAAAGCTCTTGCCTGCAGCCCAATCTTATAAGCAGCATTTGAACAAGGAATTTGTAGATTACAAGGTTAGCCATTTCAATTTGCAAACTTTAATGTCAAATTCCACCACATAGGGTCTACCTAGGGAAACCCAGGCAGTGCAGTGGGTCTCAGAAGCTAGTAAGGCTGCCACCTCCCAGCCTAGAAGGAGAGGAAAAGGGAGAGGCAATCGAGAGATCTGGGGTGCCAGGGTGCCAGGAAGAGCGAGAGAGGGAAAGATCCAAAGGTAGAGAGAGAACAGAGGGAGCCGCGGGTGGTGCAGAGCTAAGCAGCATGGCACCGTGGAGAACATTCCCTGGTCCATTAGTCCAACCACTCCTGCTGTGTGCTGAGCAGGGAGACAGACTTCCTTCTCTTAAGGTGTTAGACAAGAGAGCATAGTAGAGGGACAAAGGGATATCAGCACTATTTTCTACCCTAAACTGAACCTTTCGTCAGTTTAAAAAAAAAAAGCATTTGGGAGACCCATTAAATTCCTTTGTCCCCAGTTTTGCACTGCACTCCTGGGGTGTCATCCCATCCGGGATGCTGTCAGAGTCCTCCAGTTCCTTACCCAAGTCTGTTCAAAGTTTCCAACAGTGTCAGAGCTAAGCAAAGTCGATCAGAAAGGCTCCTGCCAGAAAGACATGTTTACCTTCACCAAAAACATCATCCTCTTCATCCATCAGCAGCTCCTCGGGGTCCAGGTACTGCATCTTGGAGATGGCAGTCAGCGTTGCAGCCGGAACGTAGCCCCTGCAGCCTCACTGGCCCCAGAGGCGTTTTCCCTTCCCCGGGTTGCCTAAGCGCCCCAAGAGGGCAGCTTCCGCCTCTGCCCTTGAGAAAGCAGCTTCATTCATATGAATAGGCTTCGAGAACCTTTTGAAGAGTGCATTCCAGGTGGGGTGATTTTCACCACTGACAAGAAAGAATTTGCTCTCTCTCTCTTTTTTTTTTTGGAAGGGGGCTGCAGATCCGGTTGAAGCTGAACACAGATAACACTTCAAGTCTGAGGGCAATGAATTCTATTTTCTAGCAACAACTTTCATATTTTCTTAAAGAGGAAGGTAGGCGTTTAAGTTTCCGACTTGTGAATTTGAACACAATGAGTAGTGTTGAAAGAGAGGGGGTTCACATTTCTCCTCTCTCAGTTTTGCTTCAGTGACAATTTATCTGGAAGGACAGCAAGCCTCTCTGTTAGACCCAGGCAGGCATTTGGAGGGACAGAGCTTTTCTTTTACTCAGTAATAGTCGCATTTTTCTTTTTTTGTAACAAACGCTTTGCATTTGAAGATTAGAAACTTTCCAAAACTTACACCAAATTTAATGCACATGTAGACTCTTACTGACTCAGTTCATCTTTGGTAAATTGTTTGGATCAAAAAACTTCCATTTAATAATACTGACTCAGTCTGATACTTCAGACTTACCACTAAAGCAGAAAGTAGAAAATGTAACTCAGAAGGCAGTTCCTCCCAGAATGAGGAGTAACCACTGAGCTGTCACGTGAGTACCAGTGGTTGGCATCACCATATGGAAACACCCAAAGTGTGCTAAATTCTATACTGCTGTTCAAACACAAATCTGAGTGAACTGCAACTTCACTAGGTGTTTCTCAGCCCTCTCCCCTCAGGTGTCAGAAGCTCGGAAAATGCAAATAGAGACGATGGTGGGCAGTTATTGGCCCAAGGTGTTTACTTCTAGCAATTCTGTTTACTGAGTAGGGTTTTAAAAATATGTACACATATATTAACAGACTTTGTTTTCTAGAGCAGTTTTAGGTTCATAGCAAAATTGAGAGGAAGTAATAGCAATTTCCCGTAATCCCCTGCTTCCCCCTATACATAGCTCCCCCCCCCCATTATCAAACCTCACCCTACCTCCACCACTCCCCATCTCCCCCTCCCTCCCAGAGTGGTATGTTTGTTACAACTGTTGAACCTACACTGATATATCATTATCATCCAGAGTCCAAGCTTTACAAGAGCCCAAGGTTCATTCTTTGGAGAAGGCACTGGCACCCCACTCCAGTACCCTTGCCTGGAAAATCCCATGGATGGAGCAACCTGGTAGGCTGCAGTCCATGGGGTCACAAAGAGTCGGACACGACCGAGCGACTTCACTTTCACTTTTCACTTTCATGCTTTGGAGAAGGAAATGGCAACCCACTCCAGTGTTCTTGCCTGGAGAATCCCAGGGACGGAGGAGCCTGGTGGGCTGCCACTGTCTATGGGGTCGCACAGAGTTGGACATGACTGAAGTGACTTAGCAGCAGCAGCAGGGTTCATTCTTGATGTTGTATATACACTATGCGGAGAAGGCAATGGCAACCCACTCCAGTACTCTTGCCTGGAAAATCCCATGGATGGAGGAGCCTGGTAGGCCGCAGTCCATGGGATCTCACAGAATTGGACACAACTGAAGCGACTTAGCAGCGGTAGCAGCAGCATATACACTATGGGCTTGGACAAATAGATAATGATATGTATCCACCATTATAGTCTCATACAAAGTAGTTTTTCTGCCCTAAAAATCCTCTTGCTTTGCCTATTTCTCCCTCCCTACCACAACCCCTGGCAACCTTTTTACTGGCTCCATAGTTCTGCCTGTTCCAGAATGTCATAGCTGGAATCATACAAAATGCAGACTTTTCACATTGGCTTCTTTCATTTAGTTGTTGTTGTTCAGTCGCTAAGTCGTGTCTGACTCTTTGTGACCCCATGAACTGCAGCACAACAGGCTTCCCTGTCCTATGCTATATCCCTGAGTTTGCTCAAACTCATGTCCACTGAGTTGCTGATGCCATCCAATCATCTCATTTTCTGACCCCATCTTCTCATCTTGCTCTCAATCTTTCCCAGCATCAGGGTCTTTTCCAATGCATCTGCTCTTCACATCAGGTGACCAAAGTATTGGAGCTCAGCATCAGTCCTTCCGATGAATATTCAGGGTTGATTTCCTTTAGGATTGACTGGTTTGATCTCCTTGCTGTCTAAGGGACTCTCAAGAGTCTTCTCTAGCACCACAATATGAAAGCATCAATTCTTTGGTGCTCAGCCTTCTTTATGGTCCAACTCTCACATCTGTACAGGATTACTGAAAAAACCATAGCTTTGACTATATGGACCTTTGTTGGCAAAGTGATGTCTCTGCTTTTTAATACACTGTCTATGTTTGTCATAGTAGTATGCATTTAAGTTTCCTCCTTGTCTTTTCATGGCTTGATAGCTCGTTTCTTCTTGAAAGTGAAAGTCACTCAGTCTTGTCCAACTCTTTTCAACCCCATGGACTATACAGTCCATGGAATTCTCCAGGCCAGAATACTGGAGTAGGTAGCTGTTCCCTTCTCCAAGGGATTTTCCTAACCCAGAGATCGAACCCAGGTCTCCAGCATTACAGGTGGATTCTTTATCAGTTGAGCCACCAGGGAAGCCCAAGAATACTAGAGTGGGTAGCCTATCCCTTCTCCAGTGGATCTTCTTGACCCAGGAGTTGAACTGGAGTCTTCTGCATTGCAGGCAGATTCTTTACCAGCTGAGCTACCAGGGAATCCCTCCTTTCTTAAGACTGAATAACATTCCACTGTTGATATAACACAGCTTATTTATCTATTCACCTACAGAAGGATACCTTGGTTGCTTCCAATTTTAGGCAATTATGAACAAAGCTGATATAAATATCTATGTGCAGGTTTTTGTGTGGACATAAATTTTCAACTCCTTTGAGTGCTTAAAAAGGAGTGGGATTACTTATTGTGTGGTAAAAGTGGCTTCCTGGGTGGCGCTAGTATTAAAGAACCCGCCTGCCAATGCAGGAGACATGAGACGCGAGTTTGATACTTAGGTCAGGAAGATCCCTTGGAGAAGGAAATGGCAAGCCACTCCAGTACTCTTGCCTGGAGAATCCCATGGACTGAGGAGCCTGGCAGGCTCCGTAGGGGTGCAAAGAGTCAGACACAACTTAGCATAGCATAGCACTATGGTAAAAGTATGTTAAGTTTTGTATGAAACTGCCAAATTGTCTTCCAAAGTAGCTGTACCATTTTGGATCCCCATCACTAAAGAGTTGCTAAAGACAGTTCCCATTGCTCCATATCCTTTGAGCACCAGCAGTGGGCTTCCCCCCATGCTGGCTGCCATAGGGTTTTCAAAGAGAACATGTAGCTTGGGGCCTGTAGGAACCTCTAACTGAGTTCAACCAGGGCTGGGACCACCCTTGGGGTGAGTTTGGAAATAGTGAGTGTTTGGGGATGCACAACGACTAGGGGTATGGCTGATATTTAATGTCTGGTAACCTTTCTGCAATGCATGGGATAGTGGCTTGAGAGGAAGGCCTGTCCAGCTCTAAAATGCCAACAGTGCCCCTCCCACCTTGAGAAACACCCTGAGAGGCAGATAGCTGGAGCTGAAGTCTTTCTCTAGATCACCTCTTCTCCCTTTCTTTCTAACTTTTTCACCACATCCCCCACCCTAATTCCCATTCAAATGACTTTTCTGATCAAGGATTATGATTAATTACCTAAATTATATTAATGGGCTTGAACTGGAAGATGAAGTCACTATGGAATACAGTATGGGGGTGCCTCAAAAAATTAAAAAATGGAATTACCATATGATTCAGCAAGCCCAATCCTGGGCATACACTGTGCCGCCCCCCACCCCCGC
>NW_011494754.1:1185910-1191522 GCF_000754665.1 Bison bison bison | reverse complement strand
TTGTATTGCCATGTTCATTGCAGCACTATTCACAATAGCCAAGATATGAAAGTAATCTAACTGTCCATTCATGGATGAATGGATTATGAAAATGTGGCATATACATACAATGGAATATTATTCAGCCTTAAAAAAGAAGGAAATCCTGTTATAGGCTATAAAATGGATGAACCTTGAGGACATTTTGCTAAATGAAATAAGCCAGTCACAAAAATACCAGTACTGTATGGTTCCCCTTATTCAATGCACCTAAAGGGGTCAAATTCATAGAACAGCAAGCAAAATGGTAATTGCCAGGGGCTGGGGGGAGAGGAAAATGGGAAGTTGTTCAATGGATATAGTTTCAGTCATGCAAGATGAAAAAGTTCTACAGATCTGTTGCACAACGGTGTGCATATTGTGGACTTAAAATGTGGACTTAAAAGCTGTTAAGAGGGTAAATTTATGTTACGTGTGTGTGTTTTTTTTTTTAACTATATCCAAAAAAATGGTCCCAAAATGTAGGAAATCTGCATGTAAACCAGAGCTCCATTTATTGTGGCTGGGATGAGAGGACAGGTTTCAGTTTTGATGGTCACTACATTTCTCACCCATTGTCCTATGTCCTTTAATCTGCACAACCTCACAAGGTGGATGCTATTTTCTCGTTTTACAGATGAAGCAATCTGCTTCATCTGTAAGCTTAGGAAAGCTTAAATAACTTTCCTAAGAGCACATAGCTAAGTGAGTGGCAGACTGGACTAACTCTAAAGCTCATTCCATTGCTTCTCGTCTAAACAGCTTTATGGAGTGACTGACAATGATCTGGGTCACCAAGGCATCCGTGTGGCTCTTGGGGATCTGCATCACCTCCATTTTCTCCCACCTCAGAACCACCAGGTTACCATAGCAACCCTGGGGTCCACAGCCATTCTACTTCAGCAAGTTGAGCATAATCTCTCTTAGCCTATCTCCTCATCTTCAGATGGAGAAAATAATATCTCCTTGTTATGCGTTTAACTGTGTCCTCACCTCCCACCCACAACCAAAATCCATATGTTGAAGTTCTTAACCCCAGTACCTCAGAATGTGACTTTATTTGAAAATAGGATAATTGCAGATGTAACTGGTGAAGATGAGGTAATACTTGAATTGGATGTCCCCACCAAATCCACCTGTTCTTATAAAAAGGGGGGATTTGGACACAGACAGGCACACAGACAGAACACCATGTGAAGATGGAGGTAGAGATCTAGACGTCAAGGAATGCCAAAGACTGCCAGCCAACCACCAGAAGCTATGGAACAGGCTCTCCCTGCCTCCCTCAGAAGGAACCAGCCCTGGTGAAACCTTGATCTCAGACTTCTAGCCTCCAAAACTATGAAACAATAAATTTCGGTTATGTAAGCCACCCAGCTTGGGGTGCTTTGTCATGGCAGCCCTAGCAAGCTAACACACTTCCTCATTTGGCTTGTTTTGAGGATTACAAAGGCTAATTCATGTAAAGGAACTGACATAGCACATGGCACACCACACATGCCCAGTTGTAATCTCTCACAGGGCGGCTTAGGGCCATTCCTCTGGCTGAGGCCTCACTGGGGATGGAAAGTGAGTAGCCACCATGTTCGCTACAAAATCTCAATAGCCCTTTGGACAGTCTCCTCAATCTTTTCTTCTCCAGTCCAGACATTTGAAAAAGACAGATAACAATCTCAAAGAACAGGCCACAGATGCCACTGAGAATGCCTTCAGAACACTGTATTAGAAAACATGCTCCTTGTTCCCAAAGTTCATGCTCACCTTAGAGAGAGAAGGTGTATATGCATGATGTGTTGGGTATGGAGGAAAATGAATGAATGGCCTACAGATGCGTGCAGCCATATGTATCCATTTCAAAAACATCATGTTGACCAAGAAAGCCTCATAAAAATATAAATATGAATCTACTTATATAAATGACCAAAATAAAAAATATATATAATAGCTAAACTGACAAAAACATATTAACAGGAGAAGAGGCATACAGATTTTATTAATATTTGTATAATGCCTGGGGAATTCATAAGAAAAATCTTAAAATCCCATAGAAGTGGTTAGATTTGGGGGCTGTATACTATTTTAACAAAGAGTGATAAGTTGTGGAGAAGCAACTAGAAGAAGGAAGACCAGACAAAGGAAGGCAAGAAGGCTGGAGCTCCTAGTGGAGGTGAACTGTGAGAAAGAGACTAGGAAATGTATGATAGATATGTGTGTGTGCATGCTTAGTCGCTCAGTTGTGTCCAACTCTTTACAACCCTTTGGACTATAGCCCACCAGGCTCCTCTGTCTGTAGGATTTCTCAGGCAAGAACACTAGAGTGGGTTGCTATTTCCTCCTCCAGGGGATCTTTCCTATCCAGAGATTGAACTGGCGTCTCCTGTGTCTCCTGCATTGCAGGCAGATTCTTTACCCATGGATTGCTTAATAAGATATGCTATGCAGGCTCATCTCATCTCTGGTGATAAAAGTGACCTTCAGTTAATGAAGAGTCATTTTCCTTTTCTTGCTATCCAAGAGGGGAACACCTTTACAAAGGGAAATTTATGCCCTGTTTTTAGGCAGAATGGGAGAAAGCTCTGCTTTCTGTGTCTGCTATTTCTGAATTGCCTTCAGCTAAAAATACTTTTCTTAGGGTTTCCCAGGTGGTGTTGGGGCTTCCTTGGTGGCTCAGATGGTAGAGAATCGGCCTACAATGCAGGAAACCTGTGTTTGATCTCTGAGTTGGGAAGATCCCCTGAAGCATGGCATGGCAACCCACTCCAGTATTCTTGCCTGGAGAATTCCATGGACAGAGGAGCCTGGCAGTCTACAGTCCATAGAGTCACAAAGAGTTGGACATGACTGAAGCAACCTAACTCACACATATGCAGAAATAATCCTCATGCTAATGGGGCATATTTTGGAGCAATATATTCTGATCCCCTTCAAATCCATCCTGGAAAAAAGGACTGAGGCTTGGGAAACTCGGTGTTCAGGGCTGGTCAGTTTACTGAGGTGTAGGTTATAGAGAGTGGCTTTGACTAAACAGTGAGAGGTGAGTCTGGAACAACAACCAAAGGAACTTGCATTTCAGTGACTGAGGCAAACAGCTCTGATAATTGGATTTGAGGAAGAGAACGAAAGTGAGGATGAAGCTTACTTTCATAGTGTGAATCCTGTGAGCCAACTATTTTAATCAAGTCTGATTTGTGACAGTCTGGGATTCCCTGGTGGCTCAGACGGTAAAGCGTCTCCCCGCAATGCGAGAGACCTGGGTTCAATTCCCGGGTTGGGAAGATCCCCTGGAGAAGGAAATGGCAATCCATTCCAGTATTCTGGCCTAGAAAATCCCATGGATGGAGGAGCCTGGTGGGCTATAGTCCATGGGGTCGCAAAGAGTCAGACACGACTGAGAAACTTCAATCGTGGGCTAAGTTTAACAACAGAACTTGGAATATGGCAAAGCTTTTGTACTCTGAGCAATTGGTATTTACAGAGAAGGCAATGGCACCCCACTCCAGTACTCTTGCCTGGAAAATCCCGTGGACAGGGGAGCCTGGTAGGCTGCAGTCCATGGGGTCGCTGAGAGTCGGACACTACTGAGAGACTTCCCTTTCATTTTTCGCTTTCATGCATTGGAGAAGGAAATGGCAACCCACTCCAGTGTTCTTGCCTGGAGAATCCCAGGGACAGAAGAGCCTAGTGGGCTGCCGTCTATGGGGTCGCACAGAGTCGGACACGACTGAAGCGACTTAGCAGCAGCAGCAGCAGTACCAGGTATGCAAATATCAAGGTCTTGTTCTTGCTTTGAGACACTCTACTTGCCCATTTCTGTGTTCATTCATTTACTCCTTCATTCATTAATTCATTCATCCATTTATCTATTTGAAAAATTGATAATGAACATCTACTATATTTTAGGCACAGTGGGAAACATTTAAGTAAATGCATAAATGATTATGTGTGTGTTGTGTTGAACATGTGAAAATCAACATGTTATAAGATATTATTTTGTAGAATAAGAATTTAAGTTATAATGATTGGCTATTTACTAAACATTTCTGCATGATTTGCTGTTCTAGAAAAAAATGACCTTTTGTGAAGTGCTTAAAGGAGGAAGTCACACTGATGGGAAAATGTCATCATCCAATGTAAGCTTTCATTTCAATACAGGATGAGCTTCACAATCTTCTCTCTGTACCCATTTCTGGAGAATTTCCCACTCCTCCAGAAAGTATTTCAAAATATTTAATTTTCAGGTACAAAAACTTCAGAGCAGGGAGGAATCTGAAATAATTAGGCATCTTAGAAACAGAAAGGAGAACAAAGTATGAGAGAGGAATTGAAACTGTGAGGAGAGTTTGGAATCAAGAAAGAAAAAGAAGGTGAAAAAACCTACAGAGCCAAAAATAATCTTATCTTTGGATAACTTTGACTGTAAAAATGCACATAAAATGTGCCTAACTGCAGGATGGCATGGATAAGGAGCTGGGACTAAAGAAACATGATTTTAACAATATTCCTATTTTCACGTTGCAAGAGAGTATATCCACCTTGTTGGGTGACATTCCCCCCAAGAGGCTTCAAAGTCTTCCTGTTCACCTTTCCCAGTTTTAGGGGTATCTCTCAACTG
Source organism: Bison bison bison (assembly GCF_000754665.1). Classification (NCBI taxonomy): domain Eukaryota; kingdom Metazoa; phylum Chordata; class Mammalia; order Artiodactyla; family Bovidae; genus Bison; species Bison bison. The sequence goes on along the minus strand of NW_011494754.1, from coordinate 1,186,892 downwards.
TAGGAGCCACACTCAAGGTTGCTTACTACAGGTGCTGGGAAAGTCTAAAGGACAGGCTGAATGAAATTCTGGGTGATTTGCCTTCCCCAGCTCTGTTGTAGCCTTGAAAACCAAGAGCCTACAGTACAGTGAAAACCAGTAGACTGGCAGTCATTGGAGTGGTTAGGGAATGGGCTTCGAGCTTCTTTAAAGCCCCTTTCCTCAGAAAATTGTCATGATTTGACTTGTCTGTTGGGTCCCTGGAAGACCCCATTTACCAGACTGTCTTTATTGAATTTGACTCAGATTTGCCCAGAGTGAACAGCTTCTTTCCTGGGTCTGTTTGTTGAAAATCAGAGACAACTGGGGAATAATTAAGCAGCCCAGGGTGGTGGAAAGAACTGTGGGAAAACAGTAGGTGAACCAAAATCTTAAGAAAAAAAAAGCTAAGGAAAGAAATAGCTATAGGGGACTTGAAAAGCTCTGATGTATTCCTGGGAATCCAGAAGACCAAACATGTGTAAGGCTGAATACATGACCAGGCTGTGCACATGCTAAGAAAAGATCTTCAAAGGCCATAAACAGTCACCCCTGTCTTATCTTGAGGCTCTGAAGAAGCAGGAAGGAAATGTTAAGGCAAAGTTATAAGGTGAGAGTTTGAGAGTATGTCCCAGCTTACACACAAAGTGACCTGGCAAAAGCTAAGACTAAATTGGTTTCAAGCATTTAAAAAAAAAATCTCTGTCCAACATTAGCTGACTGCTAAGTAAGTAAGCAGAGATTTCAGTGTTATTCTTTCAAATAACAAAGAATACAGACTTTACAGAACTAGTTCAGAAAAGTCATTAAACAACAACAAAACCCTTAGGGGACTTCTCTGGTGGCTAAGACTCTGCTCTCCTAATGAAGAAAGCCCAGGTCCAAGCCCTGGTCAGGGCACTAGAACCACATACTGCAACTAAAACCTGGTGCAGCCAAATACATAGATTTTTTTTTTTTTTTT
>NW_011494754.1:1174601-1185810 GCF_000754665.1 Bison bison bison | reverse complement strand
TTTTTTTTTTAATCCTAGGGAAGGGGGAGAATCTGATTTCCAGAGTTCCCAAATAATATTAATTAAATTGTCCAGTTTTCAACGCAAAATTGAGACATGCAAAGAAATAAGAAATTATGAGCCATCCACACAAAACAATATAAAACCTGTCAACAGAAACTGTCCCTGAAGAAGCTCAGTATTAGACTTACTAGGACAAAGACTTGAAATCATCTATTCAAAGTGCATTTAAAGAACTAAAGGAAATTAAACATGGGAAGAAAGTCTCACAATGGAAAATGTCAACAAGAAGATACAGATTATCTGAAGAAAACAAAAACATTAACTCAAAAAACATATATGTACCTGCATGTTCATTGCGGTGCTATTTATAATAGTCGAGATATGGGAACAACTTTAGTACCCATCAATGGACAAACGGATAAAGAACATGTGGTTTATATACACAATGGAATACTGCTGCTGCTGCTGCCAAGTTGCTTCAGTCGTGTCTGACTCTGTGCGACCCCAGAGACGGCAGCCCACCAGGCTCCCCCGTCCCTGGGATTCTCCAGGCAAGAACACTGGAGTGGGTTGCCATTTCCTTCTCCAATGCATGGAAATGAAAAGTGAAAGTGAAGTCGTTCAGTCACGTCCGACTCTTCACGACCCCATGGACTGCAGCCTACCAGGCTCCTCTGTCCATGGGGTTTTCCAGGCAAGAGTACTGGAGTGGGTTGCCATTGCCTTCTCCAAATAGAATACTACTCAGCCATAAAAAGAATGAAATCTTGTCATTTTCAAGAACATGAATGAGCCTAGAGGGTGTAGTATGTTAAGTGAAACAAGTCAAGCAGAGAAAGACAAATACTCTATGATTTCACTTAAATGAAATCTAAATTTCACTTCTATGGAATCTAAAAAACAAATGAACAAACAAAAATAAAACAGAAACGGACTCATAGACACAGGGAACAAACTAGTGATTGCCAGAGGCGGGCAGTTGGAGTGGGGGGAATGGGCAAAATAGGTGAAGGGGATTAAGAGGCACACACTTCCAGTTATAAAAATAAATAAGTCATGGGGATGTAATATACAGAATAGGAAATGCACTCAGTATTATCATAATAACTTATAATGGTGACAGATGATAACTAGATTTATCGTGATCATCTCACAATGTATATAAGTGTCGACTATGTTATATACCTGAAATTAACACATCATCATATATCAATTGTTCCTCAATAAAAAAGAAAATATGTGTGCACATAGTTTTTCTAACAGAGAAATGTGATAGAAGGATCAGAAAAGAATTTCAAGTATAAAAATAATTACATTTTTAAGAAGGGAAATTGTCCCAAACTTGGGCTGAAGTAGACCTTTGTTGTGTGGTAGGAACAGCAGCACCTTATGGATGTATCTAACATTTCTAATAAAATGTGCCATCGGTTTCCTGATAGATTTTCATGAGATAAGTGTAATTCTGGGACTTCTGTGGTGGCGCAGTTGATAAGACACTTGTCAATGAAGGGGACATGGGTTTCATCTCTGGTCCAGAAAGATCCCTTATGCGGCGGAACAACTAAGCCCCTGCACACAACTACCCAGCCCGCGCTCTAAAGCCTGTGCTCCGCAACAAGAGAAGCCAGTGCCGTGAGAAGCCTGTGCATTGCAACTAGAGAAAAGCCCTGGGGCAGCAATGAAGACCCAGCACTGCCATAAACAAACAAATAATAATTTAAAAAGAGTCCTTCTAGAATATTGATTTATCCTACCTGCCTGACTTACATACTAAGCTAAGATACTAATGACCTTAAACTAGAAATTCTTTTTTAAAAAGTCTAATCGGCTATATACCAATACAAAACGTTTTTGGTGTTAAAAAAAATAAAAAGTCTATTATGTTAACGATCATCTAAATTACGTGGCTGTATATAAATGACATCATTTGTAACTTTTAAAACTAATAACATCTTTTAGATATATGAAGGTACACAGTTTTCTGAAATGTACTTTGGGTTTTCTAGACAGTTAAAGATGCTGGTGCAAGTTAAGTAGAGCAGGCGTCGAGGACCCAGTAAAGCTATGGAATCTGGAGCGCATGGTGTCTGGGCATCTGCAGAGGGAGGGCCCGGGAGCTCCATTCATTTGCATGTACTGTTTTTGTGGGCTATGTTCTATTCATCATCTCCTGACTGGTTTCTTTTTAGCTTCAGAATTTCTTCTCCTCCAGGATAGCAACAAAAGTAAGGAGCTGAAATTTGGGACTTTCTGTATTCTGATTTTGGCTAAATGTGTTTGAAAACTCTTCCCAGTTTTCAAACTGGGCTTCCCTTTAATAGATATGTCTCCATGACCCCTGATTATACAGAGGACAGAAAAACAATCTGGGGAAAGAGTTCTTTCAAAAACCACACTGAAGGAAGGAAGGAAGCGGAAAGAAAAGGAAGCATGACGCTAAGGGAAGAATATTTTTCTTTGGGGAGGAAAGTACCTCCAGATTGTATCCTTTTTTTTTTTTTTTTTTAAGGTTCTGTGGGAGGATACCCAAAACACTCCTTGATTTGAAATGTCAGCCCTCCTGAATTTCAGAAATCTGGCTCTGGGTGCTATATGAACACAGCAGGGCAGAAGCAGGCCCTGGATAAGCCCTCGGCACACTGAAACTGACTCCCAGGTTCCCGACTCACCTTAGATGAGCTTCAGACCTGCTGAAGCCACCCCGAAAGACCTAAATGAATTGAACCATTTGGATGGAGAAAATAGAGAATCACGGATGAAAAAATCACGACTCCTCCTTTGTTTCTTAGCAGGCTCCTTCCTCCGTTAGTGTTTTGTTTTGAAGTGTAAATCACAATTAAGAGGATCAGTGAAAACAAAGCCTGGTAAAAGGAAAGACGATCAATGCATCCTGTCTACTGAAAAAGAGTGCAGTCCTGTGCAGGAGGGACAAAGTTCCCATTTTCTAACTCTTTTTCATTGACTATTCTAAAGCCTTTGACTGTGTGGATCACAACAAACTGTGGAAGATTCTTAAAGAGATGGGAATACCAGACCACCTTATGTGCCTCCTGAGAAGCCTGTATGCAGGTCAAGAAGCAACAGAACTGGACGTGGAACAACGGACTGGTTCCAAATTGGGAAAGGAGTACGTCAAGGCTGTATATTGTCAGCCTGCTTATTTAACATATATGTAGAGTACGTCATGCGAAATGCCAGGCTGGATGAATCACAAGCTGGAATTAGGACTGCCAGGAGAAATATCAGTAACCTCAGATATGCAGATGACACCATCCTAATGGCAGAAATCAAAGAGGAACTAAAGAGCCTCTTGATGAAGGTGAAAGAGGAGAGTGAAAAAACTGGCTTAAAACTCAACATTCAAAAAACTAAGATCATGGCATCTGGTCCCATCACTTCATGGCAAATAGATGGGGAAAACAATGGAAATCATGACAGACTTTATTTTCTTGGGCTCCAAAATCACTACAGATGGCAACTACAGCCACAGAATTTAAAGACACTTGCTCCTTGGAAGAAATGCAATGAAAAACCTAGACAGTGTATTGAAAGGCAGAGAAACACTTTGCTGACAAAGTCCATATAATCAAAGCCATGGTTTTTCCAGTAGTCATGTATGGATATGAAAGTTGGACCATAAAGAAGACTGAGAGTTGAAGAATTGATGTTTTTGAACTGTGGTGTTGGAGAAGACTCTTGAGAGTCCCTTGGACAGCAAGGAGATCAAACCAGTCAATCCTAAAGGAAATCAATCCTGAATATACATTGGAAGGACCGATGCTGAAGCTGAAGCTCCAATAATTTGGCCATCTGATGCAAACGGCCGACTCATTGGAAAAGACTCTGATGCTGGGAAAGACTGAAGGCAGGAGGAGAAGGAGATGACAGAAGATAAGATGATTGGATGGCATCACTGACTCAATGGACATGAGTTTGAGCAAGCTCCGGGAGATGGTGAAGGACAGGGAAGCCTGGCGTGCTGCAGCCGTGGGGTCGCCAAGAGTTGGACACGACCAAGTGACTGAACAATAACAACAACAAACTCTTCTTCCAGGTCCCCAATCTAGCAACTTGACTGTGGTTTCAAAGCTTTTCCCTCTAAAGAAGTGGGGTATCTCCAGCCGCTTCCCTCCCTGAAAAGAGTGTGCCCAAAATATACCACTGAGCTGGTAGAGAAAGAGGGTGATCCAGTGCTGGCGCTTTATAGTTCACTGAGCTGCTCTGAACTTCAGTGGAAAAAAACAGAGGCTACCATTTAGTCTCTTGCCTCTAACTAAAAGAAAAAGCTAGCTGAAAGAGAAGAAGAGGGAGAGAGAGAGGAAGAGGGAGGATGAGAGGGAGGAAGGGAAGATAGAGAGAGAAAAGATAAAAGAAAAGGAAGAGGAGAGGAGGGGGAGGAGGAGTGGGAGGAGGAGCAGAAGAAAAAGTCACTGTGACTCTAAATTCAGTACTTAACCATGGCCATAACCTGGAGCAGTGAGGGGATGAGCTGAGCTTCCTCGTCAGGGCAGCTCTCTCTGTCTCTCTCAAATTATTGCCCACGGGAATTTGTAGTTATTAATCAGCATGCACATTTCAAAAAAAATTTTCCTCTTTAATTGTGAGTTCAGGTTGCCCATGGAGAAATTTTGTTATGACTGAGGGACCTTTATTTTGAGGCATTGGGCTCCTCTTTCCTCTCCTCTCCATCCTACTCCCTCTGGTTCCTGCTCTCAGATTTCTCTTCAGCTGAGAGGTGTTAAAAAACAATCTATGGTTTGTTTCATCTCTTCACAATTGTGTCAATCCCTCTTACCTACCTCTTCAAAGTAAGACCATTTTTTTTTCCCCTAGTGCTATATTGGGTGTGACAACAGGTTGAAAATGCCACCCATCCTCTCTCAGACCACAAACAGAGCTGAATCAGTGAACCTAGCCTTATAAACAAGGGCGTAGACCAGAGGAGGAGACCAAGACGTGATGAGGCCAGAGGAGGAGAAAGAAAGCAAGAAGAAAAAAGCACTGCAGCTTCTAGTGCAAGGTGAGCAGAAAGCAGCCAGCCCTTCAAACACACAGGAATCAAAAGCGAAAACACAAGCCTCATGAAACTGTCCTGAGTGGGGAGGTTCTGAAAGTCATTTTCTACTGCAGGTTTGAGAGACTTCTTCCATTATCTTGAGCTGCCCAACAGCTATAAACCAAAATCCCCAAAAGTTCAGCCTCGGTATAGGGGAAGGGTCTCAGTGGAAAGGGTCTCCGTGCTCCTCAGATAACCTTCCAGTCAGGTTTTGTGAAGTAGTTCTGTTGGGCCAGGCTTCTAGTCATTCCGTCAGCGAAGAAGCAAGCAAATTTGGAGAAAATGGGTCAGGGGTAAATAAATGGATGTGAGTAGGTAGGCTTTGTCCTGTGTGGACATGGCAGAAACAGTATAAATGTCAACTTCCTGTCTGCTAATATCATGAAAACCTGGAGTGGTGGTGGGGTGACAGGCAGCTGCTTCCTGAACCACCTTGAGGTGGAAGAAAGGCCCCCAGAGGTTAGCGAGAGTTGAGGAGGACAGTCACCCTTGCCCTCGGTGGGGGCAGGGGGTGGCAGCCCCAGTCCACCCCATGGAAGGGTAGCCACTGGGAAAATGTTAAACTCTCAGCTGATAGGTGAGATCATTTCTCATAAAATTTCATCCAAAATTTCATCATTTTAACAAAGTACAAAAAAAAAAGAGGAGGTGTCAAGGACTGCATGTGGTGGGGTAGAGGGAGTGGAGGCGGAAGTTCTACTTCTTGACCTAGATGTGACCTGGTGGTAAAACCTGCACATGCAGCCAGCTGCCTGGTTCGTACACAGGGCTCGGGTGTTACGTTCAGAATCCTATACTCGTCCCTGATGTTCCCGCGGAGCAGGGTGCCGAGCCAAGCACCAGGTGTTCCTAGAATAGCACCTGGTGGTGTTTCTTTCACTGGACTGTCTCTAAGAAAAGCTTTTTGCAAAAGTATGAACTAATATTGATTACAGATATTATCTGATAATACTAATTCTGTTAAGCTCCTGTTTGGACCAGGTAACTCTGTGAGGGGAGAGGTAACGTGTGTTTAAAAGGAAGATTCTTTCTCTTTTCTTCCTCCCTCCCTCCTCACCCACAATCCTTTCCTCACCCTCGGGAAAATTTGGGCCCTGTTTCAGCTTTTGCACCTCCCTAGGGTCTCATGGTTTTCTTTATGAAGATAATTCTAATGCCAGTGAAGGCATGTTTCTCCTAAGGAATTGAGGAGTGTCTGTCACTTGTTCTTCCGAGTTTTTGATGAGGTAATTAAGAGAGTTCAGTATGACTGCCCTCAAGTTATCGATGGGAAGATTTAGGACAAAGGATCTAGGTCCTTAGGCAGCAGGCACACGTGATGGGCAGAGTTGCTAGAGCAAGTCAAAACACTTTCAAAAAACAGGTGAGTCAAGACTGGGGAAGCCATGCCAGAGAAGTTTTCAAGGGATGACTGAACTCTTCCACAAACATGAAAATATATTCAACTAAAAAAAAAAAAAGCCCCACTGTGGAGATATCTCACAGGCAAGGGGGACAGAGTTGGGTGAATAGAGTTTGTTGCATTGGGGCTGATTTCTCAGAAATCTTTCATTTGCTATGCTAACCTCTGATGTGTCATAGTACATAGCACAAGCAGACAACTCTACACAACAAGCACAGACGCTGCAGGATCTAGGTCATGTATTCATTTTTAATCCAGTCTGTTCTGCTAGACCGGGAGATTCCCAGAGGGCAAAGGTCAATAAGACCTTGGCGTCTTCATTTCAAGCCTAGTAGGAACCAGTGTTCCGCAGACATTTTCTAAATGAATGAGTAAAGGATTCCCTGAAGTTCTCTGATCTCACTGAGATCAGAGATTTTAGAAGGTTCCTATCAACGTGTGGGAGGACCCCGGGAAAGCAGCAGGTGGGCACTGGGTCATGTAGTGTTAGGATGGCTGGGAACAAAGCTCTGCCCATGAACGAACTTTAGCCCACTTCCCAATACAGGGTGGAAACACACGAGGCCTGATCTGGTTTTGAACATTCGGAAGAACCTGTGTTGCAGACCCTGTGCCCTGGTGACAGAGGGACTGATTTTTCTCATGTAAATTAATTAGCTAATCCATGCATTTTACAGTTAAACAGATGTCTTACACAATGTTACCTGTCCACCACTAGGGGAGACATTGTCAGATTTTATTGACAAAGGTAAGACTTCCATAAAAGGATCCCCTTCATGGTGTTTAATAAGGAATTCCAGAGCAAGTGCTTATAATAAATATTCCTCCACCACTTTGCCTCAGGCTTCTGCCCCTGAAGGTCTTTTTCTTGGTTCCTCTCTTCTTTTTAAACCATAAAATAAAACTATATAAAAGACTCTTAGTAGAAATATTAAAAACTGGTATAAGGGTAATTTCGTGGGAATGTTATGAAATTTTGGTGAGAAAAAGTTCAGACCTTCCTTCCTTCCTTCTTGTATTTTCTGGATAAGATTTTCGCTGGCCCCTACCTAACACACAGACTACTCTGCTTCAGTAGTAATATTTAGTTCCCTATTCTTTGCACTCACTGGGATAGATGGCACATGTGAACGGAACTTGTGGTAAAAATAACCTTGCCACAAAGGACTCCACCCCTGCTTACCTTCCGCTGGATCTAGTGGTAAATATGTAGTGAGTGGTAAATGGCAAGTTTCCTGTATTCTACAGTGTGCATTGCCACACCACTGTCTCCAGTGGAATGAGCTAGAATGAAAAATGTATGCCTCTTTTGAAATGTGATGAGGCAACATTGAATTCAGAAATAGGATGACTACATTTTCTGTGCTATATTGCACTCTTTTGCACAATATGAAAGAACATAACATGAGAAACCAACAAAGAAGGAAATAGAACAACTGAGGTTGTTGGCTGGGCAGGCTGCAAGGGAAAGAGCAGAAAATTAAATGCCCCACCTAGCTAACATCCTCTCGTGGGTGTTATTTCTGTCTCCAAGGCTCTGAAATGTGCCTCTTGTCCATTATTCTCTCCCATCATCCATCCATTCATCTGTCCATCTATCCATCCATCCATCCACCCAAGATTCATTGGGCACCCTGCCATTCTAGCTGCTGGGAACACAGACTATCAGTGACATGCTGGTAAAGGTTAAAGAACTAGCTTCGGGGCGGGGTGAGGGGGAACTGATTGGCAGTATTTGTTGATTTTCATAGTGGAAATACCCCTACTGTGACTGATTTCAGGTTACCAACATGGATGGCATCACTGAACACAAAGCTGGGAAGTGACACACAGTAGCACACCATGATATTGTGTTTTAATCCTACAGGTATAATAGATGCAGAAACCTCAAGTGTACAGGTATTCATTAGTTATATGGGGGTAACTAGGAAGTGATAAGTTTTGGGTAATTGTTAAGTTTGTTGTCAATATATTCAATTGTACATTTATGTAACTTAACTTTATATAACAGCTGTTTGTAAGGATCAGCTCACAACATTTCTGAAAATTTAACAATTGACTTTTGCTAACAGGCCTGAGTTGGCTTTAGCATGACACTGGACAGAGAAATGTAATGTTGGCTGTCCGCTTTGTGAGAGCCTTTTTTGGTCTGGGAAAGAAGATGTACACATATGTAAATAATTAGTAACCCTATACTTGATGTGGTGTCACAGCAGGGGAAATGCTGGGTATTAGAATTAGTGGGGAAGCACAGTAAGACACCCCCCACCACCTGGAATAAAATTACCTTGAGGAGAGCGTGATGACCTGAATTCAACACAAGCACCAGAATACACAGAGTGGGGTTGGTTTGAACTCAGCATGTGGCTCTTTCTTTTTCAATAATATTTTCTATCTCTACTCAGTATCTTCAGACCTAAACACCCTGGCACAATTGTTATCCTTGGCAGGGTGTTGACTGGGCAATGGAAAACAAGCCGAGACACCCCAGCAGGGTGGGTGAGTACTGGGGCGATCAAGGACCCCTTACCCGGTGATCAGGTAAGAGGTGTCATCTGTTGAACTGTGCAGGCCCTGTCTTCAGCAGCGACACCACATGGCAACAAAATGAACAGCATGAATTGGATTGATGACGTCTTCCAATTCCCACAATTCCTGGCATTGATAGCAAAATTTATGCCCTTTGGAAGGAGAAAGTCCCTGAGATTTTTAGACAGTTTGGTAGCTGGCCAGAACTTAAGAGGTTTCCTCCTAATGTGGCGTATGTGGACTTAATAGCCAGAAAAAAAAAAAAAAACACAAACTAGGCTCTGTGACTGTCTATATTCTGATTTAGAGAGCAGGTTATAAGTGACAGTCTACCACGTGTGTGTACGTGCACTTAGAGAAAAAGATGGTGGCCAAAATGTTAACAAGTGATTCCCTCTGGATGACAAGTTCTGCAGAGGGTTTACTTTTGTTTGCACAATTTAATAATTTCATGTTGTTGTTTTTTTCAAAAATTAATCGGTAGCTCAGTGGGTAAAGAATCTGCTTGAAGTGCAGGAGACCTGGGTTTGATCCCTGGGTCAGGAAGATCCCATGGAGAAGGAAATGGCAACCCACTCCAGTATTCTTGCCTGGAAAATCCTATGGATAGAGGAGCCTGGTGGGCTACAGTCCATGGGGTCGTAAGAGTCAGACACAACTTAGCAACTAAAGAGAGAGAGAGAGAAAGACAAGAGAGGTTAAAGATGGAAATTTAAAATACAACCATAATCCCAACAGCTGGAAATAACCACAGTTGGTATTTTGGTGCATGACCTTCTAGACCTTCTCCTATGCATGATATTTTCCTTTGTCACCTCTCACCAGCCTTAGGCTAGACTGTCTCTATTTCCTGACCTGCACTTCTGAGCACTAAGGGCCACAACAGTTCATACTATTATTGTAAACTTTTTAATACAGTAAGCCCTTCATCTCAGCTCACACATTGTTTAAAGATATATCTCTACTCAAGAGGGAGGAGATAAACTTATACACATATCTGATTCATGTGGTACAGCAGAAACTAACACAACATTGTAAAGCAATTATATGCCAATTTAAAAGATGACAAAATAATAAAAAGATACATCTCTAATCAGCCCCTTTTCATTCCCCACAGCTATTTCAAAGTTTAAGTCATTCTTTGTATCTTATTTCTTATTTCAGAGAAAATACAGACCATCTGTACATTAAATAAGTATTTTTCCACAATGTAAATTATTCTGTAAATACTATTTTATAAATCTTTTTCCTCTTACAATAGATGATGAATATTTCTTGCACGACTGCAAATAGTCTCCTACAATGAGATTTTATAATAATTTTTGAAACTTAAAAAATATTTTTATTATTTTAAAAGCAGTACATGCTCATTGTAGAAAAAATAGAAAGTACAGCTAAAAGGAAGAAAAATGAAATACCTATAACCCCATCTCAGATGTAACCATCGGACATAATTTTATATATGTCTATTTTATTAAAATACGTTCAGTCACTACAAAGATATGTTGTATAGCACAGGAAATATAGCCAATATTTTTTAACTTTAAATGGAGTATACTCTATAAAAATATTGAATCACTATGTTGTACACCTGAAATTAATATAGTATTGTAAGTCAACTATACTTCAATTAAATATATATATATATGTAAAACTACAAGAAAAAATAGGTTCTGTTAGGTATCACTCTATGTCATTTTTGATACGTGAATCTTATCTCATTGAATTCTCATAACACATTGTATAGTTGCTATTATGATGACAGTCTCCATTTGCTAGATGAGGTGACCCAGGTTCTAAGAACTAAGTATACTATCCAAATTTACATCACAGTAACCAATAGAATTAGGATTTGGATGGAGGCAGTCTGCCTCTGGAGGCTGAGTTCCTAACAACTCATCTACAGAGCTCTAAGCTTATAGAGAACATCTTCCCATGTTAAATATTTAATGAGAAATATTACTTTAATATTAGCATGGAAGCATATACACTACCATATGTAAAACAGATAGCCAATGGGAATTTGATGTGTGACACAGGCAGCTCAAACCTGGTGCTCTGTGACAACCTAGAGGGGTGTGGGGACAGGAGGGAGGTTCCAGAGGAAGAGGACATATATGTACCTATGGCTGATTCATTTTGATGTGTGGCAGAAACCAACACAATATTGGGAAGCAACTATCCTTCAATTAAAAATAAATAAATTTTGAAAAAAGAAG
>NW_011494754.1:1161518-1174501 GCF_000754665.1 Bison bison bison | reverse complement strand
CATGCTTATAGAGATCTATTATACCCGACAATCAGACAAATACTGAGTTTTGTTTACACATAGTTGTTTTAAGATTTTCATTTTCCATTCATAGTTATGTGCAAAATTACTTATATGCTGTGGATAAATTCTCAATTCAGCTTCTTCCAAATGGTAACCAGCCCTCCAAGTTTTATTCATTGAGTAACCTTTCTCCAGTGATTTAACTGCTACCTTTGTTCTTGCTTCTATCTTCTCTTGCTTTCCCTGAAACTTGTTTTATTTAGTATTTGCTGTCTCTCCTGGATCTTGAAAATCTAAACTAGCTTTGAGTTTTCTGTATATTTACTTGGTGACTTGATTGCTATACTTGTTCATTCAACGATACTTATATGGAATACAACAGTAAATAAGATTTTAAACATCTCTAGAGGCTTAAAGTCTAGATTTATTATGTGCCAGGCAATGTTCTTAATGATTTAGAAATATCTCATCTAACCCTTATAACAAGGCAATAAGGTAGGTACTTTTTTTTTTAGTCTCCAGTTTTCATATGAAAACATGAAGAAGTTAAGTAGCTTGCCTAAAGTCTCTTAGCTGGTAAATAGGGGGTTGGGGTAAGTCAATAGTCAATTTCCATTTAATGCAATAAATGTTATTTATTATGGGGAAGTACAGGGTTCTGTGAGAGCTCTTAGCAAGGGCCGTGAGAGTCAGGAAAGACTTTCAGAGAAAGAGACATCCAAATGATTCCTAAAGAATGAAGAGTAGACTGAACAGAGACTCCTGATGGGAACTGCGAGTGGGGAGAGGGAGGTGGGGGTAGAAATTGTTAAGCTGGAGAGAGCCACAGTATAAAGTCCTAGAAAAGAGAGCAATAGAGAATGTTATGTAATAGAAACTGAAAGAAATGATGTGTGGTTGGGACAGAGGGTGGGGTAGGGTAGGAGGGACGTGAAAGGTCCTGGGGTTGGAAGGGTCAACAGAAATACATCATCTTGTGAGTCCCTTTACAGAAATCTAACTGCAGTTAAATATCAGAGGAGACAGAGAAGGGTTTTAAGCAGGAGAAAGGTTAGCTGTTAGGTAGAGGATGGATGTCAAGGAGGGCAAGAGTGTGGGCAGAGTCAACTGTTTAAGGGTTCTCAATGGCACCCCACTCCAGTCCTCTTGCCTGGAAAATACCCTGGGCAGAGGAGCCTGGTAGGCTGCAGTCCATGGGGTCGCTAAGAGTCAGACACGACTGAGCGACTTCACTTTTACTTTTCACTTTTCACTTTCACGCAATGGAGAAGGAAATGGCAACCCACTCCAGTGTTCTTGCCTGGAGAATCCCAGGGACGGGGGAGCCTGGTGGGCTGCCATCTATGGGGTCGCAGAGTCGGACACGACTGAAGCGACTTAGCAGCAGCAGCAGCAGCAGCAACAATCTAGGTGAGAAATGATGTCGCTTGTAGAGCAGTAGAAATGAGATGAAGAGAAACAAACAGGTGGATTCAGATGTTTCCTCTAAAGGAGTTTGACTCCTTGAACTTGTTTCACTGTTTAGAGAAACAGTGAAAAGAAGGGGATTCAGTGATTACAGTCTGGCCCTTGACTTAACCTAGTAATTCTCCCATATTACCATCTACGGCTTTGGTTCAAATGCAGATAATAAACAGACTAGACTTCCCTGGTGGCTCAGTGGTAAAGAATCTGCCTGCCAATACAAGAGACACAGGTTCAATCCCTGGATTGAGAAGAACTCCTGGTGAAGGAAATGGCAACCCACTCCAGTATTCTTGCCTGGGAAATTTCATGGTCAGAGGAGCCTGGAGGGCTACAGTACATGGGGTTGCAAAAGAGTCAGACATGACTTAGCAACTAAACAACAAGTAACAATAAGACTTAATATGCAGAAGAGAAAAGATAACTTGTCTAGAGTTACACAACCTGACATCCTCCTTCACCACTCACTAAACCCTTATTGAGGGAGATCTGCAAAGTTTATAGATGTGGGAAATGTTAAGTACATTATCTCTAGTGGTGGGATTAGGCAAATTAAAAAAATTTTGCAGCTTTATTGAGATATGTTTTGTATACCATAAAATGTACCCATTTAGAGTATTTGGTTGAATGGTTTTGGGTATATTCAGAGTTGTGCAACCATTACCACAACCTAATTTTAGAACACATTCAATATCTCAAAAAGAAACCCTGTACCAGTAAGTAGTCACTCCCTATTCAAGTTTTTGCACTTCACCCAGCCTCAGGCAACCATTTAGCTACTTTCTGTAGAAATGGTGGGATTTTTCTATTCTGGACATCTCACATAAATACCATCATATAATATGCAGTCTTTTGTGGTTTGCTTCTTTCACTTAGTGTAATGTCTTCAAGGTCCATTCTTGTTAAAACATGTAACAGTACTTCATTCCCTTTAATGGTTGAATGACATTCCATTGTATGAATACACCACGTTTAATTTATACATTTATTAGTTAGTAGGCATTTGAGTTTATTCTACTTTTTGAGAAGATTGCAGCCGTGAACACTGACTGTATACCTTTTTGTGTGGAACTGTGTTTTCCAAAGCCACACCGTTTTATATTCCCACCTGCAATGTGTGACAGTTTCAGCATCTTTGCATCTTCTTTAATACTTGCTATTGTCTGTCTTCACATCCCAGTGGGTGTAAAGTGGTATCTCACTGTAGATTTGGTTTGCATTTCCCTAACAACTAATGATGTTGGGCAGTTTGTCATTGGCTATTTGTAGATATTCTTTAGGTAAATGTCTAGACAAATTCTTGGCCTATTTTAAAAACTGGGTTATTTATCTTTGTAAGCATTCTTTACATATTCTAGACACAAGCCCCTTATGGGATGTGTGATTTGCAAGTATTTTCTCCTATTCTGTGGGTTATATTTTATTGATGGTGTCCTTTGATACAGAAAATTTTATATTTTGATGTAATTAAAATTTTTCATTTGTTTGTTTACCTGTGCTTTATAAGAAACCATTGCCTAATCCTTTAGTCATTAAAGGATTTAAATCCTTTAATGTCATTAAAATTTGTTCCTACGATTTCTGCTGGGAAATCTGTAGCTTTAGCTTTTACATTTAGGCTAAGGTCCAAATTGAGTTAGTTTTTGCATATTGTGTAAGGAAAAAGTCCAACTTCTTTCTTTTGCATGTGGTTATTCAGCACCATTTGTTGAAAAATTCCCCCATCTGAATTGTCTTGGCATGCATAGTTTTATTCTTTATACTTTCCTTCCCCAAATTACCGAAAGACAGTAAGAAAGAACATCAAATCCACAATTCTCCTCCTTTTAATAGAAAAAGCAGTAGCTCATTAGAAACAGCATATGATCCAAACATTTCAGTTGAGTTGAATTTAGCTGGGGATCCTTTCTGACATAAGATCAAGTCATTCCTTTATCTTTTCCTCCCTGTGAAAACAGCCAGTCTCCTCTCAAGTCCTGCTGTTTTAGAGTTTATGAGAACAGAACTAAGTAATACTGAATTTCAGTGTAAAAGTAAAGTGAAGCTCCTTAAAAATAGCTAATAATTCCCTTAAGGATGTTATGTGTCAGATACGTGGGAGAAGTTACTCTTGTGTTGGTGTAGGAAATAAATGTAGTTTAGCTCCAGGAGTTATTTGATTATAATGCCAATTTTAAAATCTTGTCCAGGTTTCTGGAGAAGCACATACTGTTTGGTATTACACATGTGCCAAATGAAACTTTAAATGCTGAACTCCCTCCTCAGAGGACATTGCTTGTATCAGTCAACTGTATCAGTCTTTGGTGAGAGTATCTTGGTAACAGGTAACACTGTTAATGGTTTCACCCAGTGAGATCTTCTGGGAAAAAACTTAAGGAAATACTCTAGGAGTAGAAAAACTACATACAAAGATATGTTATTTACTATAGGCAAAAGTGGAAAAATATCTCAATGCCCACGAAGCAGGTGAGAGATAAATAAACTAGGTTCTACAGTGAAATAGAACCCTAAATAATAACTGTGGTCTGGTAGTCACATGAATGCACATACTAAATAATGTTGAAGTGAGCAAAACAGAATTTGCACATACACCTTAATTGAAAATGGTCTAAGGATGGATGGATGCTGACAAAGCTTAAAACTAATATAATATTAAAATCCATTTGATCTTTTTGCACAGAAAAAAAAGGCTACTTGAATGTAAAGTGGACATAAAATTCTTTCTGAAAGCCAAAATAAGCAACTTTTATAAGCATAAGATAAGTAAAACAAAATAAATCTCTTTTTCTTAGTTATTTCCCAGTTTGTCGAATCCTTATTTTGATAGCTAGGAAGAAAGAATACAACTTTGGAAAGAAGAAAGTAAAGATTTCTCAGAATTTGGCTATTGAGAATTCTCATTCCCAAGAAATGCAATCCATGCCTTAATGGAGCATTATTTCTTTGATGTTGATGAATTACATTACGAATGTGTCTGCAGAGAGTTTGGGGTGAGAAAAAGTTTCAGTTGGGGATACAGGGAGGTATGCTAATTTACTGGGGCTGCTGTAGCAAAATACTAACACCACAGAAATGGATTCTCTGCTGGTTCTGGAGGCTAGAAGTCTGAAGTCAAGGTGTTGGCAGGACTCTGAGGGGAGCCTGTTCCATGCTTCCTCCCAGCTCCTGGGGACTCCCGTCAGTCCTTGGCGCTCCCTGGCTTGCAGACACATCATTTCAATCTTTGCCTCTGTCGTTACATGGCACTCTCTCCCTGTGTCTCTGTATCTTCTAAAAGTGTATGGATTACAGGCCCACCCAGTATAACCAATATAACCAATCCAGTATAACCTCATTTTAACTAATCATACTTATAATAACCCCATTTCCAAATATGGTTACCACCTGAGGTACTGTGTTAGGACTTCAATCTTTTGGGGAAGACAAAGTGAGTGATAGTTGTTCAGTCATGCCCAACTCTTTGCAACCCCATGGACTGTAGCCTGCCAGGCTCCTCTGTCCATGGAATTCTCCAGGCAAGATTACTGGAGTGGGTTGCCATTTCCTTCTCCAGGGGATCTTCCTGACCCAGGGATCCTGCATTGCAGGAGTCTTTACCATCTGAGCCACCAGGGAAGCCTACTACTATTAAGAGACATTTCTAAGTTTGAAGACAGGTCAACTTAAAAAGTATCAGCAGATACATGCTTGACTTTATCTTATAATCTATAGACAATACAGTCGAATATGTAATGAATCCATACACCTCTTCCAAAGGAATACCCAAGACAGAAGGGAGGACAAAATTCAACCCTTAACAGGTGGCCATGGAAATATTATTCTGATTCATTCCAGAATGTTCTCAGAACAAAATCTAGGCCCGTGACAGGTCCTAGGAGTATCCACTCAGGAAAAGTAGTTGGTAATGGGGGATTAACTCAACATTCAGAAAACTAAGATCATGGCATCCAGTCCCATCACTTCATGGCAAATAGATGTGAAACAATGGAAACAGTGACAGACTTTATTTCTGGGGCCTCCAAAATCACTGCAGATGGTGACTGCAGCCATGAAATTAAAAGACGCTTGCTCCTTGGAAGAAAAGCTATGACCGACTTAGACAGCTTATTAAAAAGCAGAGACATTACTTTACCAACAAAGGTCCGTCTAGTCAAAGCTATGGTTTTTCCAGTGGTCACGTATGGATGTGAGAATTGGACTATAAAGAAAGCAAAGCACAAAAGAATTGATGCTTTTGAACTGTGGTACTGGAGAAGACTCTTGAGAGTCCCTTGGACTGCAAGGAGATCTAACCAGTCCATCCTAAAGGAAATCAGTACTGAATATTCATTGGAAGGGCTGATGCTGAAGCTGAAACTCCAATACTTTGGCCACCTGATGCAAAGAACTGACTCATTTGAAAAGACCCTGATGCTGGGAAAGATTGAAGGTGGGAGGAGAAGGGGATGACAGAGGATGAGACGGTTGGATGGTCTCACTGATGCAATGGACATGAGTTTGAGTAAGCTCCGGGAGTTGGTGATGGACACGGAAGCCTGGCGTGCTGCAGTCCATGGGGTTGCAAACAGTCGGACACGACTGAGCAACTGAACTGAACTGAATGGAGGATTGGTCCTATGAGAGTAGGATCGATTGCTCTAATAGACTGCTGACTATTCTTCCTGAGAGGGTGGCCTCACTTCTGGCTGACCAAGGAAATAATGGTTAAGCCTGATGCGTGAAGACAGATGGAGGCTATCGCAGGGGAGCTTCTCTTTCCTGGATTCTGTATTTCCATGTAGAGGGACACACAGTAGAGAAATGCCCCTGTCCTCATCCCGCCCTCATTCAGCCTTCTCAGTGGAGGAGGAGTGACTGAGTTCATCGGTGAATTTGGAAGATGGCTCTGAGCATGCTCCAACCATCCTCTTTGTCTCCTCTTTAGAGCCAGCTGCCTCTATGTCCTCTGTTCTTCCACACACTAAACTGTCCTAGGGCAGTGTCCCATGGGGGAGGCTAGCAGTTGTCCAGTGCTGCTTATGACCGGGCGGGTAAGTCTGCCCAGTTCTGGGGAGGAGGGTGGATGGAGATTAACCCATCACTTGGCCAAGAGATCAAAGCCACACTGTCCAACCTGGTCTTTGTCTACATTGGAAATGTGTCTGCATTTCCTGTAGTACAGGTGTTATTTTGATTTTCTTCTGCCTATTTTCTCTAAGTTTCATATGGTTCTAAATTCAGAGGGGGAAAAAAAAGATGCCTCTCTAGGTTTCTTGCACCTCCAGAAAAGGATGCACTTAGCTCATCTGCAGATGCTCCCTCTGCACCAAGATACCAGATGTGACAGACATAAGGGAAGAATATGGAGGATGCCTGTTATTAACCTCCATCTCCCAAGCCCTTCCTCGTTTCACAGTCATGAGTGAGGGGCGGATGTGCTAAAGCCCCGAAAGGGGCAGTGGTGAGAATAAGAGGATGCTTTGTCCATTTCTAGCTGCTTTTGTGCCCATTTATCAATCAGCAAACATTTAAGGAGAGTCTGCTCTGGGCAAGGCGCCATCCTAGTCCCCACTGGGAACACAAAGAACCGTAAGGCAAACAAAGTCCATCCTCAATAGATTTACAGTCTTGTTGGAGAAACAAGGCACATAAAAAAGACAAGTTACAAAACAAGACAGGATGTGGTCAGTGCCAGTGAGTTTTACAGGCAGTGAAAGAGCCATGAAAATTCAGAGGAAGAACACTACGGAACACTTTGAACTGATAAGAAACTAGGGAGACTTGTAGGAGAAGGGAGTATTCCAGGCCAGGCAAACTGTGTGTGAAAAGTTAGAATGTTCAAGATATTTTAGCAAGCAATTGGAGCAAGGTTTAAGGAGTCCCTGCTCTGTGAAGCCAGGGGATGAGGTGGATACAGGATAATGTGGTTGTCAAGAGAGTGGGCTCTGAAGTCAAATGTGTAGACTGGAACTCCAGCTTGGACTCATCGGGCAGCTCTAGGGCAAGTCATTAAAGTCTATAAGCTTCAGTTTCCCCATCTGTGTGCTAGGTGCTGAGGTTACAACACTAAGTAACAAAAGTCCTATTTAATATTTTGTGCTTACTGTATGGCAGGGGTGCTATTTTAAGAACTTTATGTATTAATTTATTTAATCTACACAGTAACCCAGGAAAGTGGGTGCTCTTATTAGCCTTGTTTTATAAATAAAGAGGGCTTCCTTGGTGGCTCATATGATAAAGAATCTGCCTGCAATGCAGGAGACCAGGTTCAATCCCTGGCTCGGGAAGATCCCTGGAGAAGGGAAAGGCTACCCACTCCAGATTTCTTGCCTGGAGAATTCCATGGACAGAGGAGTCTGGCAGGTTACAGTCCATAAGGTTGCAAAGAGTTGGACACAATTGAGCAACTAACACTACCACTATAAATGAAGAAAGTGTGGTCCAGAGAGGTGAATCTCCTTGCTCTAGGTCTTACAGCCCACAAGGAGCAGAGGCTGGATGCCCACCCGAGCAGTCTGGTGCCAGAACCCATGCTCTTAACTCATTGTGTGAACTGGCCTTTGAGGTGGAAGGTTCTCAAAGGGTGTGGCAGGGCAATATGCAATGGCATACATAGTGCGGTAATGACCTTGAGCACCAGATAAGGAAAATAAGAATATCGTGCAACTGGAATTCTTTTCCATCTACTGTTTTGCTGGTTAAATAAGTTGCTTTGGACTTATAATTATAGGTTCCATGTGGCCACTGAAGGCCTTGCAGGAGAGACAAATAAAAAAACTATTTTAGGATTGTTCTTTTTGTGACATAAATTGTGGTTTGGCGAAAAGAGAGTTTGGAGGTAGCGGGCACTAATTATAAGGGATGATAAGGCCTGTATCTAGGGCAGGGGCTGTGGGAATAAAAACTAAGGGAATAAAAACCTATTTGAAAGATGCTAAAAGGAAGACTATTAGCATCATTTAACAATACTTAATATACTAGTCTGTCATAATATTTATGACAGATACAGAGTTGTGGTTTTTAAAGGACTCTGCAATCTCTAATTAATTAATCTAGTCAACATGCCAAGAGACATCGTTAATTGTTAAAGGAGGCAGTTGATCTCAAGAAAGCATAGTTTTCTTTCATAGTCCATCTTTTTATTTGGTTTTCATGGTATTATACATTGCCTGAGAGAGGTGAGAGAAAAGAGACTTCATGTTTGCTTACTGTGCTAAGTTTTGAGACTACTTAAAGAATAGCATTTGAGAAAGGGTAACCTAGAGCTAAAACAGGAGATTGTCCATGGGTGGATGTAAAAACGTGACAATTCTGGCCACATTAGTTCTATGAAAACCTCACAATTTAGATAATGAAGTACATCCGTTAATCTTCAAGAGCAATATTAGAAAAGTCAATAGCTGCATTTGCTTGATGTTTTAGGATTCAGTGGTCTGGAAATGGAAGAATGGTTCATAATACCTCTGTTCTGTTTGAGGCCAGGTGGGAGAGAATTTGAGCTCCAAATTCCACTGGGGCAGGAATATCTAGTCCTCCAACATTTAACCCCTTCCTTGGTTGGCTCTGGAGACCTCAGTAGAGGAGGCCGGAAGGTTTTGTGTGTTCAGACATGAACATCTTTGGGGGAACCATCATTCTGCCTACCTTGGAAGGAGAAATCTTTAGGTCATTCAGTCCAGTTAAGACGGGGAATGCTTTTACAAATTATCTGCAGATCAGTGATTTTTCAAGACTGCTTTATTGTAAAATAAAACATAAAGAAAAATATGCAAAACAAATATATAGCTAATGAATTAGTATAAGGCAGATACCACTGTAACTTCTACCGAGGTCTAGAAGTTAAACTTTGATGGCCACTGCCCAAACCCCTTCCTCCATATGCCCCTTCCCTACTCTAATCAGTAACCTTCAAAATCACTCATCACAATTCTGGATAAATTAATTTTCCTTTGTCTTGCAAGAGTTTCAAACTCTAGAAATTTGTAGGATCTCTGATTGTCACAACTGAATAAACTGAGTACTTGGAAACTTTTACACGATCAACTGCAGCATGAAGAAAATGATTGCCTCATGTAGAGAAACAGAATGGGATTAGGTGAAAGGCACAATAAGCAGTATATAATCTTTCTTTTTCTCCCTTGGCTCTGGTACAATTTCTTCTCTCTAGCTATGGAGAAGAAATAGAGCCTGTGAAGTCATGCTTCCCATCTCAAGTTCTCTGTGCTTTAAAGAGATCTTGATGCTCAAGATCTTAGCCTGGGACCCCTGAGGCGTCAATCAGCACATAAAAGTCAGATGGACAGATTGCCATCAAGCTTTCTGCACAACCCACGCTAAGGCATCTTACAAAGCTCCTTATATAATGGCAGCAATAATAATATAATTAAAGTATACATATGATTGACTGAATGATTCTTTCTGGGAATAAAGCACTCAGCGGGGCAATTTCTTGGGGGAGTGGGAATGTTTTTCACACTTGAGCTACAGAAGTAAGTCACCACTGGGGAAATCACAAACCAGATATTTAATTGTCATTATACAAAATCTGCATGGAGTTTTATTGTCTTATCACCCTTATTAATATGGCATTAAGTTTACCAAATTACCTAACTCTAGCCCCAAATGTTTTGTTTAATACTGTGTTTTTGATTCCTGTATCAGACAGCTGGGATGCCATGTGCTGGGGCCCTGTCGAGATGGGAAATTATACATTTGATGATTATGAAATTGGGCTTGATTGATTTAATCACCGTAATCACTGGCATTGTGCAAATATGCAACCGGGAGGTTTTCATTCTGACAATTATGTACGATGAAGTCATGTTACACGGGAGGCTCATCCCTGTGTTTATTTCTGTCTAAATGGGAAGGAGGATGGAGAACTAGGCATGATCCAGGGTACAGCACTGTTGGGTGAGTCCACAGCCCACAGCCCAGGAAAGATAAGTTCAAGTAACCAGCTTGATGAAGTCACTGCGCTGTACCTGGCTCCCTCTGGATTTGGGATGCAAAGATTTTGTATCTAATTCAGTATGTGATTATGCCATTACCTCTCAAGGAGGATTAAAGGGCAGAGTATCTGGCATATGGTGGGAGCTCTCTGAGGTCTGCTTCTTTTCCCATGATGAGTCCTTTGGGGGAGTCCAGGGGTGGAGCTACTCCAGACCATCACCCTCCTCTGTAACCACCTGTTACCCTGAACACCCTGGGGAGAAGCCGGCTGGAGGGGCGTGAGTGCTTTCTTCCCTCCTGGCACTAGAGATGGTTCAAGTTATTGACCAAAGGAGTCATTGGGAAGTGGTACAGAATCAGGCAGGGGAGCTAGTCAGTCTTTGAGAAAGGCTTTGAGGAAAGCTAGCAAAGCCTACGCCAGTCTCATCATTATCAATCTCAGAACTCTGGCTGGGGAAGAAGCGTGCTGCAGCTCGGGAAATTGGCTCATTTTCACTGCGTTCTGGGGAGTGATTTGGGAGGAGGCTGTGTGTGGGAGGGTGGAAGTGGGCACTGAGAAGAGAGAAGGATGCGGGGGGAATCCTGGGACTAAGATATTGCCCAAAGGTAGTGTAACAGACAAAGACACCTGGTCTACTGCCACCACGCACGGAATCACAGTGGAAGGGAGGAGGACTCTGAAGACCACCTGCTCCAACCCCTTCATCTTGCTGCTGAGGGACTGAGACCTGGCAAGAGTGACGAGGATCACACAGCTGACAGGAAGGCAAGTGGTCTTTACAACACAGGTCTCCCAACATGTCTTGTACACGTTTCCCAGGTGACTTGCTACACTTACAAATTCGTTTACAACATCTAATTGGCCCCTCACTGCAACAAAAGATCCTGCATGCTGCACCAAAGACCTGAGGCAGCCAAATGAATGAATAACTAAATATTAAAAATACATATAATTGGCCCTTCTTTTAACTGGCATAAACCTTCCATTAGGGTGAAACTTTGCTGCATGAATTAAAGAATATACTAGTTATTTTCCTGTGAGCTAATATGAGATGTAATTTAATCCTCAAGGGAGCTCTGTAGGTAGGTATTTTCATTATTTTCTTTTATGGATGAAGATAATTGAAGATTCAGAGAAGGTACATGATTCAGAGATTAAATGTCAGGCCCTTGAATTGGAACCCAGGTCCTCAGAGTCCCCCAAGCCCCACGTCTCAGCAGCAAGACCCCAGCCCTGTGACACGCAGTGAACTTTCATACTTCACAGCTTGACCCCGCGCATCCAAGGTTGACTTCAATTGCTATTCCTATATCAAGGATTTGTATTCAGTTATCAAGCAGTAGCTTAAGGATTCTGAGCTACCACTGGCGCCAAGACGGAAGGCGAGCCCTCTCTCGCTTGGGGGGAGCATCTCTGGGGTATTTTCAGTGTCTGCTCCTGATAAGGTCACTCCTTGCTGAGCAGAAGCACTTTTTATACCCAACCTCCAGCCAGACGACCTGTGGATTAGAACCTTAGTCTGTAACAAATCCTTGTGCTTGCGGCTATATCAGTGGTTCTCAGCTGGGGCGATGGTGCTCCCCCAGTGTCTGGAGACATTTTTCATGGTCAAAAATAGCAGGTGGGGAATGGAAGGTTGCTACCGGCCTTTAATGAGAAGAGGGTAAGGATGCTGCAAAAACAAGTAGGACTGAGGTGAGGCAAGTGAAGCACCTAGGATGCACGATTTAAGGAGGCACTTACTCTCAGAGTCATGCAAATGATGGACCAGTACTTGCAGGTCCCTGAAAGCAAGTGCCTCCTTAAACTGTGTGCCCCAGATGTCCCTTTTCCTGCCCCCCAGCCCCTGGCCTGCCATAAACAGTAGGCTGTCTTGATGCACAAGACAGCCTCCAGCAACACAGAGCTAGCCAGCTAACCTGCCGTAGAGCCCAGGATAAGAAACCCGAACTACATCAAGGTATCAATTGCCTGAACAATACTGAATAGGGTTACACCTTTCAGAGACAGTGCCTTTGACTCCTGCCTGCTTCTACAGGTGGCCAGTTACATCAGCTCATTGCTTTTCTTTCTCTTCAACCAGTTTCCCATCACTCAGTTCAGTTCAGTCGCTCAGTCATGTCCGACTCTTTGCAATCCCACAAATCGAAGCACACCAGGCCTCCCTGTCCATCACCAACTCCCGGAGTTCACCCAAACCCATGTCCATCGAGTCAGTGATGCCATCCAACCATCTCATCCTCTGTCGTCCCCTCCTCCTCCTGCCCTCAATCTTTCCCAGCATCAGGGTCTTTTCCAATGAGTCAACTCTTTGCATGAGGTGGCCAAAGTATTGGAGTTTCAACTTCAACATCAGTCCTTCCAGTGAACACCCAGGACTGACCTCCTTTAGGATGGACTGGTTGGATCTCCTTGCAGTCCAAGGGACTCTCAAGAGTCTTATCCAACACCACAATTCAAAAGCATCAATTGTTTGGTGCTCAGCTTTCCTTATAGTCCAACTCTCACATCCATATATGACCACTGGAAAAACCATAGCCTTGACTAAATGGACCTTTGTTGGCAAAGTAATGTCTCTGCTTTT
>NW_011494754.1:1160654-1161262 GCF_000754665.1 Bison bison bison | reverse complement strand
TATTGATATTTCTCCCAGCAATCTTGATTCCAGCTTGTGCTTCCTCCAGCCCAGCGTTTCTCATGATGTACTCTGCATATAAGTTAAAGAAGCAGGGTGACAATATACAGCCTTGACGTATTCCTTTTCCTATTTGGAACCAGTCTGTTGTTCCATGTCCAGTTCTAACTGTTGCTTCCTGACCTGCGTATGGGTTTCTCAAGAGACAGGTCAGGTGCTCTGGTATTCCCATCTCTTTCAGAATTTTCCACAGTTTATTGTGATCCACACAGTCAAAGGCTTTGGCATAGTCAATAAAGCAGAAATAGATGTTTTTCTGGAACTCTCTTGCTTTTTCCATGATCCAGCGAATGTTGGCAATTTGATCTCTGGGTCCTCTGCCTTTCTAAAACCAGCTTGAACATCTGGAAGTTCATGGTTCACATATTGCTGAAGCCTGGCTTGGAGAATTTTAAGCATCACTTTACTAGCGTGTGAAATGAGTACAATTGTGCAGTAGTTTGAGCATTCTTTGGCATTGCCTTTCTTTGGGATTGGAATGAAAACCGACCTTTTCCAGTCCTGTGGCCACTGGTGAGTTTTCCAAATTTGCTGGCATATTGAGTGCA
>NW_011494754.1:1105905-1160554 GCF_000754665.1 Bison bison bison | reverse complement strand
TTTCACAGCGTCATCTTTCAGGATTTGAAATAGCTCAACTGGTATTCCATCACCTCCACTAGCTTTGTTTATAGTGATGCTTCCAAAGGCCCACTTGACTTCACATTCCAGGATGTCTGGCTTTAGGTGAGTGATCACACCAGCATGATTATCTGGGTCGTGAAGCTCTTTTTTGTACAGTTCTTCTGTGTATTCTTGCCACCTCTTCTTAATATCTTCCCATCATTAGACAAGTTGTATACAGAGTTTTTGAGAGAACCTAGGTGTTCCAGGGCAACAGCTCTCAAATTTTAGCTTGCATCAGAATCATCTAGAGCTTGTTAAACTGCAGACCTCTGGGCCCCACCCCAGTGTCTCTGATTCAGTAAGTCTGGGGTAGGGCCACCTGGAAATGTCATTTTTGCACATGCTCCCAGGTGATACTGTTACTTCTGGTCCATTGACCACAGTTTGAGGACCATTATTCTAGGGCCTGGTTATGCAGAGTGGTCCAGGGACCTGGGAGTATCTGATCACCTGGGAGAAATTCAGATGCTCCAGCCCTCCCCTGTTGAGCTGCTATGGGTAAAAATCTGAATTTGCAAGTTAACAGATCGTGCACATTAAACTCTGAGGCGCTGGCCTCAGAAGCAGTGGTTCTCCCTTCTGGTTGTGCATTAGAACAACCAGAGGAAGCTCTTTGACTTACTGAGTGAAGAATCTTTATTCACTATTCTTTATGGGAGGGGCAGTTTTGAATCACTGGGTGTGGGGGTGGTGGGGGGTGGGGGGATGGGGGAGGTGAGACCCAGTGTACACTTGAATTGTCAGGGCGCCCACTAAGCCACCAGGCTGCAGTCTAAGGTGGACGGATAGGTCCAGGACCAGTGCAAGGATGGGTTTCGCTGACAAGGTTCCCTGTAACCTGCCCTGCCCTACTCTCCAACTTCACCTCCTTTCACTCTCTCTCCTACTTGCTCTGGAGAAGGCAATGGCACCCCACTCCAGTACTCTTGCCTGGAAAATCCTATGGGTGGAGGAGCCTGGTAGGCTGCAGTCCACGGGGTCGCAAAGAGTTGGACATTACTGAGTGACTTCACTTTAACCTACTTGCTCAGCCAAGCATCCGGCCACTGCCCCTCCCCTATTTCTGTTCTTCCACCCTTCTGAGCTCACTCATCTCAGGACATTCCTACTTCAGGCTTCCCTTCCTGGAGAGACTTCCCCAGAGTCCCCTCCCACAGATCCCAAACAGCTCCTGGCTCCACTCTTTCTCTCCCACTGCCCTATCTGATCTTCTTCAAGGACTTGTTACTCTTACTAGGTGAAATTATCTATTGATTACATGTTTATCATCTGCCTCCTCCACCAGAGCAAGACAGAACTGCTTCACAGAGTAGGTGCTCACTAAGTATTTGTGGGATAAACAAAATGAATTAGTTTGGGCATAGTTTTAAGGCTCAGAGTTCAAATGCCTTTTATAAGAGAGATAATCTTTGAAGTTCCTGGGTAGGAAGTTTGGGAAAAGAAGAGAGCTGAGGCAGGCAAGGCATGGAAGCTTCAGGGGAAAGAGAGGGCATAACCAAAAGGCCCTGTTGTTGGTGAGAGCAGAAGGAACCATGAAAAACAGAAACACCTAATCTGGATGTTTACTTTGTGAGGGATGTGTTGGAAATCCCTTACTCCTTCTCTCCGACAAAGTCTTCAGTAGAGTCTACATCACCCAATAACAACTTTGGAGGGGAGAGCATTATTACGTTGTTGTTGTTTAGCTGTTAAGGACTATTTGGGGGAAACTGAAAGTGTTTCTGAATTCTGCATATGGATTGTCACAGCACTAAGAATGGAGGGACAGGTTTCAGGAAGCGAGAACAAAGACTGAGGAGAGCTAGTAACTGGGCCACTTCTCAAATACAAAGCCCTGCCCTTTCTCCCATGACAGGTAAATGTGACCCCCTTGAGGAGGAGCCCGAGAATGTGTTTAACTTAAAGTTAGAACAGTAATCTGTGGGGAACCACACATTTCTCAGGGTATAGCTTCCAGGCCCACATGAACACCATCCCTGGGTATGAAGAGCGAGCAGAGAGAGACTGGTGAGCCCGTGTGGCTATGTTTTTAAAGAATGGTGGGGTGGAGAGAAGGGTAGAAATTCTGAAGGTGGGAAATATTGGGCTGATTGTCAGGAGAGACAAAACGTAGATTTTAACTGAGTCTCTGGTGTTATTATATGGTGGTAAAGAGCCCACACTCTGCAGTCAGATGACCTGTGTTTGAATTCTGGCGTCATTATCAATGAGCTGTGTGATCTTGGGCAAATAGCATAAATTCTTGAAGTACCAGTTTCCCCATCAGGAAATGGAGATAATAATAGTACCCACCTCATGCTAGTGTGAAAACCAGATGAGATAATCCAGTGTCTGCAACATGCTCCAGTCTACCTATGACTGATTATTGTTGTTTTGCAGTTGTTACTGTCGCCATTGCTGTGGTTGTGGTTGTTGAAGAAAATACTAAAATGAATTACTAAAGGAATGATTCGGACTTAGAAGAAGAAGCAAAGACCACCAGCAAGGGTAGCATTCACCATACTTAATCACAGTTTCAGCACAGACTCTTTCCATTCAGAGTAGACACTGGCCAGAAGCAATGACATGGGTTCACTAACAAGAAGCCAGCCTGACATCATTGCTTGATTTGCCAGGACGACTTAGATCAGTGGGATCAGGGTGACCTGTTGCATCTGGATTCAGCAAGTCACTGACAAACACTTTCAGCATATCCCCATGGACAAGATGGGGACGTCTACTGGATGTGGGGATGATGGAGCCGGTTATGACTGACTGGCTGATGCCTACCTGGCAGGATCCCTGGCAGCCTACTGTGACTCTCTCCTATCCCTTTCAAAATTTTAATCAATGGTTTAGCATGGGTATTTTGCAACTCTATTTTTGGCAGCATTATTTTTCATCTTATGTATCGTTAAGAGAAAGTCCTGGATACAATACAGATGAAAGGAGAGTTGCTCTGATGAAAGGGTCAGATGACAATGGGGAGGATGCCCTTCATCTCCTGAAGGAGCTGTGGAAGCTTTAGAGCTCTGTGGTTTGAAAACTGAGCTAGAAGGAGCTATACAAGCCACACTTGAGAGATTTGTAGGTAAGAACACTGAAAAGCGGTGACTCCACTGCCTGAGAGTGCTGGGTTCCCAAGGCATAGGAGACAATATGACGAATTGCCCAAGAGCTTGGCCTTTAAATACAGCAAAAATGGATGTGACTCTGAACAAGTTACCCAAGCCAAGTCACAAATTCTTCAACTATAAAATGAGAGTAATTGTGTCTACCTCATAGGGTTATTTGTGAGATTCAAGTGGAAAAATGGCCATAAGAGCTTTTGATGTATTATTCTTTTTAATATTATTATTATCATTAACTATCTTTACTTGATGAAACCAAATTCAGCAAAATGACATTTAACAGGGTAAAAATAAAATCTTTTTATTTTATTTTATTTTTAAACTTTACAATATTGTGTTAGTTTTGCCAAATATCGAAATGAATCCGCCACAGATATACATGTATTTGAATCCTACAAAGATATGCAGAAACACAGAGATGGAGTTCATTAGAGGTTCATGTAGGAAAAAAACACACAGGTATTTTTGTTGCCAATGAAACTCACATAAAAGTCAACCAAAAGTCAGCCTGCTCAATATGACAGGAACAACAGGAAAAGAGCACATAAACTATAGAATTTAGAACATTTCCATCTTCCTTGCCCCTAGTCAGTTCACCCCTCCCATGCTGAGAGTCACACCCTTTCAGGGAAATAAAAGAATTGGACTTTTCAGAGAAGGTTGGTAAAGTCTCTATAAACAAATCACAGTGTTTGAGGATAGTTGGAGGATTTAGGATATTTACCTTGAAGAAGAGAAACCTCAGAGGAGGGTTAACAGGGGAGAGGCTCTCAGGTATCTGAGTAGGGCTCAGGGATTTAATAATGACTCAAAGGGAGAACTAGATGGTGGAAGCTTCAGAGAGGTAGATTTCAGCTCCATATAATGAAACACTTACCAGGAACAAAGATGTTTGTCCAGCAAAACAATGAACTGCCTGGGAGGTACCAAATTCCCTGTCATGTGCTATGTGAGTGACTTGGCAGGGTATATTACAGAAGGAACTCATGGGTGGTTAGACTGGATACTTTTTTAAAGCCCTTTCACATTGAAAACTGTTTTACTAATGAATTTTTAAATGCCGAGTAACAACTTTATCTTAAGGGTGGAGACAAGAATAGGATCTCTTTACTGGAAACGTCTATTAATATGAAGCCTGGACCAGTACTCAGGCTGCAAGTGGGCTTGCCCAACTGTTGAGGTAAACAGGCATTTTTCAGCTCTTCTTAAAGTACAAATTTGAGAATAAGTAATAGAGAAGGAGCAAGAAAAGAAGGAAGGAAGGGAAGGAAGAGGGAGGGAAGAAAGGGAGATATTTGTCAAAATACATTCATTTGATCTGAATAGACATCTCCTCAAATAAGATATTTAAATAGCAATTAGCACATGGAAAGATGGTCAACATCATTATTCATCAGGAAATGAAAACCCAAACTACAGTAAGATACCACTTCACACCCACTAGGATGGCTATGTCAAAAAGATAAACAATATCAAGTGTTGAGTAGGATGCGGAGAAACTGGAATCCATACATTGCTGGTGGGAATGTAAAATGGTGCTGCAGCTTTAGAAAACCATTTGCCAGTTCCTCAAATGTTATGGTAAGAGCCAGCAATTCTATTTCTAGGTATATACTCAAGAGAAACAAAAACACATGTTCATGCAAAAGCTTGTACATGAATGTTCCTAGTAGCATTATTAATAATAGCCAAAAAATGAAAACAACTTAAATGTCCACCAACTGATGAATGGATAAACATGATGTGGTTATGAAAGCTGAGCGCCGAAGAATTGATGCTTTTGAACTGTGGTGTTGGAGAAGACTCTTGAGAGTCCCTTGGACTGCAAGGAGATCCAACCAGTCCATTCTAAAGGAGATCAGTCCTGGGTGTACTTTGGAAGGAATGATGCTAAAGCTGAAACTCCAATACTTTGGCCACCTCATGTGAAGAGTTGACTCATTGGAAAAGACTCTGATGCTGGGAGGGATTGGGGGCAGGAGGAGAAGGGGACGACAGAGGATGAGATGGCTGGATGGCATCACCAACTCGATGGAAGTGACTTTGAGTGAACTCCGGGAGTTGGTGATGGACAGGGAGGCCTGGCATGCTGCGATTCATGGGGTTGCCAAGAGTTGGACACGACTGAGTGACTGAAGTGAAGTAAGTGAAGGGACTGGGGAAAAAGAAAAAATAGATAGTGACTGCTAACAGTATGGGGTTCCTTTTGGGGATGATAAAATACTCTAAAATTGATTGTAGTGATGGCTGTACAACTGAACATACTAAAAACATTAAATTGTACACTTTAATTAGGTGAATTGTATGGCATGTGAATTATATCTCAATAAAGCTGTTATATAGATATACATATTATATATGTAATGTGAGTGTACATGTATATATATATACCCATTTTTAAATTCTACAGAACTATTAACTGTAATAGTCCAACTAAACCTTAAGCACTTAAACATATTTACACCAACTATAACAACGAATGGGAAATGTCCATTAATAAAAAAACTCTTCTAAATAAAATAAATACATATAAAGAAAAAGATGAATTATCCTCTAATTAAAAACTAGAAAAGGAAAATATGAATAGCACAGTAAAAAAAAACTGGGTAAGGACAGTGTTTAAGAGAAGTATAAATGAACAGTAAACTCAGAAATGCATCAAACTCATTAACAGCTAAA
Source organism: Bison bison bison (assembly GCF_000754665.1). NCBI lineage: Eukaryota > Metazoa > Chordata > Mammalia > Artiodactyla > Bovidae > Bison > Bison bison. The sequence goes on along the minus strand of NW_011494754.1, from coordinate 1,154,699 downwards.
GAAATGCCAATGGAAGCATTTATTGGTCTAGTATTTTTGGAGAGCAAATTGGAAACATGCTAAAAGAATCTCAAAAATACTAATCCCATTGATCATTTTACATTTATAATATAATAAGGAAATAATCAAAGAATATATACAAACATACTATTATGGCATCATTTACAATGGAAAAAATTGTGAAACACCACATGTATGACAATAAGAAAATAGTTACATACCTTATGGCACTTCCATATGTTGAAATACCATGCAACCATTTAAATTTTGTTTTTGAAGAAGAATATATTATATTAGAAAATTCTTACAATTGTAAGAAAAACACCCACTGCAAATAGAGTGGGATACCAATTTTGTGGGGGAAAATAGCCACACATACAGAAAAAATATACCAAGCATGGAATCGATTAACAATGTTTTCTATTTTTTTGCTAGAAACTTCTCTGATCATTCTAAAAGGTCTACAGTGAACATGTATTCCTTTTTTGTATTTCTTTTCTTTTGGTGACATCACATGTGGGATCTTAGTTCTCCCACCAGAGATCAGACCCACACCTTCTGCACTGAAAGCTCAGTCTGGACCGCAAGAGAAGTCCCTTTGTATTTTTTTAAATCATAATGAAGATAAGCATTTAATTAAAAAAATTTGGAACGTCAGGCAAACCATTTTAATTCTCACTTCAGAGCAAGGTCTGTTTCGAACATTAGAGGCAATTGATAGCAAATTTTTATCTCCAAAAGTTAAGCACTATAGATTCACATTTTATTGTTCAAATATAAGAAGAATCAGGGAAATCATATGTAATAAATATTTTCTAGTTTTGATTAAAATCTCAATGATGGAAAGAAACAGTGAGTGGTGGGAGGGTAACTACTGTTCCTGCTGAAAGGCTGCCCTAATTTTTTGGTGGTTTCTAGAAACATCTTCCTTTTTGAAAGCCTAATTATTCAGCATGTACATGTATTGAGAACTAAAGTCATCAGTGTCTCAAAAAAAGTTAGAAGTGTTTATTCAACTGCATACATACCTTCTGTCCCCATCCCTGTTTATAATCTAAAGCTGCATAATCAACAGTGGATTCTGGGTACCAGCTTGAACGTCAGTCAAAACTCCACTGACATATGGTCAGTCAGGGCTGCTTGTTTATTTTGAAATAAACTCATGAAGGAAAAGCAGCATTCAGTCTATGAAGCTATGAGAGTTAAAGCTTCCCTACAACAGCCAGAGAGAGGTTTTGATGTATCATTAGGATAAATAAGAAAATCCTTTAAGGTGAAAAATGCTTTAAAACAACTGATTTCTCAAATATGAATCTAGTATGAATGAGTCTTTTCCCTTCTACATTCTATTTGTAGACTCTCCAGATGAATATCTAGATATATAAATAACACATATATAAACACACCAGGCCAACATATTGTGGTTCCAGAACTATTTTTGTTAAGCTGAAGGTCACCACCTGTATGTATGGTTTTAGGCACATCTCTTAACTTTTCTGAGCCTGAATTTCCATGTTTTCAATATGAGGATGCTTTTAAATTTTAAAATTATGTAATTCAGTGAAGCCACCACTTTTATTCATACACATACACACAAATACATGCACACCTCACATGAATATATAAATACATAACATTTTAAGTAATTAGAGTCAGTCTCATTTATAACAAAGATCTCCTTAGAAGACAAAAGCCAATTGGCTCAACCAATGACCACGAAAAATTGTCCCCTTCCCTCCCCAGCTTCCAAGCATCTTCTCATACCACATAACACAGTGTCTGAAAGTTTACCTTCAGAGATTTATTATATAGGAGTAAGTCTGATTCATTTGTTGTCAGTAATGTTGCATGGTGAATGAAGGCTAGGAGCATGTGCTCTGGGTTCAAATCCTAAATTCTACTTCTTCGTGTGACCTTGGGCAGGCTATTTAAATACTCATTCTTCAGTGTTCTCATTCATAAAATAGGGTGAATATCAGTACCTTTCTCAGGGGGTTATCATAAGAATTATGTCATAAGAAGTATGACATATGTAAATTCCCTATATATGGTCATTATTTCTTCTGGTGGGAGAATTTCAGAGCCACATGAGCATCTCAGGGCAAGATGTGAAAAGCCCCCAGGATGGAAATGGAGGTGGAACAAAGCTGCCATTATATCACATGCCGGAAACATTTGCTTGAGACTTAAGTGTACTCTTTTGAGATTGACATATTTTGGGATGAAGGTTTACTTTATTTCATGAACAGAAGATGCAGGAGACTCAGGTTTGATTCCTGGGTCAGGAATATCCTCTGGAGAAGGACATGGCAACCTACTCCAGTATTCTTGCCAGGAAAATTCCAAGGATAGAGGAGTCTGGTGGGCTACAGTCCATGGAGGGGGTCACAGAGTTGGACAGCCATACACCTTTGACATGTCACCAAGAGTGAGCAAAATCAGGACACCTGGCCATCTTAAATGTGATCTAAAAATATAAAGTTTTATAAATGTATGCATTTATAAAAAGGATTTTTAAAAAATATATGAATTGTGTACTTCCCTGATGTGAAAGTAAGATTATGGCTAAGCTATGGTTTTCCTCCCTTTCCCACTCTTGTTATAGCCACAAGTGCAACCATGGCTTGTGAATTAGGGAGGCAGTTGGTCTCCCCCACCTGTAGGGTAAAGGGTAGATAAGGAGCAGTGTGCACTGGTGCTTGAAGGATACAGGCAAGGGTGTCATGGAATCATGGGGGCGTGGGGTAGGGCCATTGATGCCTCACTCTATTCCATTAGCCTGCCTCCCTGCCCCCAGCACCTCAGAAATTTGCCTTGGCATGCTGAGGCTGGGCTCGGGGGAGGTAAGGGAGGTGAGTCAGTATCAGATCAGAGAGGCAGGGCGACAGTGGCAGGCACTAGCAGAGTGGGGAATGGGCACACATCCTTTCTCTGGTTCTCTGAATGAGCACATTCATTCATTGTCCCAGGCTTCTATCTCAAATTCCTCTGCTTCGCTTCCCTGTGGGATAGTTTCTCCACCTCTGTATGAGATACAAAAACAGGGGTGGGTCTCAAATAGTTGAAATTCTTTTCTCTTTGCCACTGCTTTTGCTCTCCTCTATTTGAACAAAAGGGTGCAGAGTTTGGATGAAGACCAACAGGGTTATAAAGAATTTTATCTTTGGATAAAGCTTTCAATAGCTGCTTTCTGTGTCCTGAGAGCTCAGAGTTGCCTCGTGAATAAGTAAAAGGCACTTATCAACCCAAACAAATATTTTCCCAGGTTTCCCTTCCCCGTGAAGCCACACTGGATTCTAAAATAAAAACTGTCAGCATAAATTCTTGCTTATCTAGCATACTTCTGCCCCTCCAAGGCAGAAGGAATTCTGAAATTAGGAAGGAAGGAGATAAGGTTGAATGACAAAGTATGAAACACAATGGAGGGGAGGACTCTCCCTTCATCTCTGTGGAACATTTCCTTGTCTTTGGCCCCATGCTGAGTCTGTACTGAGCCCGCTCTGGCTGCAGAACTGGTAGAAGGAATCCATACTGAGTAGGCCCAGGGTCTCCTGGCCCGTCCCCAAATCCCAGTTTAGCCTTGCATCACGGGCAGCCTGGTCTGTCTGGCTTTAGCGGCAAATACCATAGACTGGCTGCCCTGGTGGCTCAGTGGTAAAGTGCCAATGCTAGAGACACGGGTTTGATCTTTGGTCTGAGAAGATCCCCTGGAGAAGGAAATGGCAACCCACTCTAGTATTCTTGCCTGGAGAACTCCATAGACAGAGGAACCAGGTATGCTACTGTCCATGAGGTCATAAAAGAGTTCGACACACATGACTGAGCCACTGAACCACAACAACCAGAGGCTGTGGAACCACATTGCTTGAGGTCTAATTCCTGTCTCTACCACTTTATAGCTGTGCAACCTTGAGCGAGTCACTTAACCTCTTTGTGCCACAGTTTTGTCATCTATAAAATAGAGTTTATAATAGTAACTACCTCAGAGGGCTGTTGCAAGGATTTGATGAGGTAATACTTGTGAAATGCTTAGGAGGTTTTCTGGTACCTAGTAACTGCTCTGTACATGGTACTTACTTTGGTTTAAGCCTACAGAAGCATGGAGAAGGGGCATTAGTGAAACAGAGAACTTGGCACATGGTCCCTGGGCTGGGCCTCACCTGTTAATTTACAAGGAATGAACTGATGAAAAATGACCCTAATCAGAGTATGTGCCTCGGTCTCAACCTTTCAGAGGTTAATAATGTTTTTACAATTGCTGACTTCTAAAAGATTTTTTTCTCCCTCTCTTTCTTTTTTTAGTAACAAAGGAAAAACATACTTGTGGTTAAAATTCACATAATTCTAAAACATAGAAAATGAAAACCAAAAGTTTTCTTCCACAAAACCAATTTTCCAAAGGACTGTTAATAATTATCGGCTTTGTTCAAAAATAAGTAAACAAAATACAAAGAGTAATAGTTTTGTTTGGTTGTTGCTACTTCAGGATCCAAATTCTTTTAGTTCTGCAGGATGAATTCACACAGAATGAATTATCCAGTAGTTAGTGTGACTAACATGGCCCATGTGAACAAATTTAGTCATTTAGTCAAGGCTGTGTTTTTTTTTTTTTAGTTCCCTTTCTAAGTGACTCAACTTGCCTTGTTACTATTGCCTTAGTAAGATTTATTCTTGCTTGGTGTTGCATTTTGCTAATTACACATTTCTGAGATCAAGTAAGCTTATAACATACACACTAAATATTTCAAAAAACTTTCTTAGTGTCTAAATCTCTTCATACATTAAAGAACATTTGATCTCAATGACTTGCTTATTGTGTGACTTCTGGAGAATCCAAAAACAGTAGTTGGTCGATGTCCTTGTCATTCTCTACATATAAAATGGATGCCATACATTAGTTTGTCAGATGGTCATAATAAGGACTTTATATGTGTGAAATACCTCCTTTTAAAATTAGTTAGGAGATTGTATTTCTGCAAATTGTTAAGCTGGATTTCATCAGAATTAAAAATGTCTGCCCTTTAAAAGACACTGTTAAGAGAATAAAAAGACACGCCACAGGCTGAGAGAAAAATCTTTGCAAAGCAGGTATCTGTTAAAGGACTTACATTGCTGTTCAGTCACTAAGTCATGTCCAACTCTTTGCGACCCCATTGACTGCAGCATGCCAGGCTTCCCTGTCCTTCACTGTCTCCCAGAGTTTGCTCAAACTCATGTCCATTAAGTTGGTGATATCATACAACCATCTTATCCTCTGTCACCCCCTTCTCCTCCTGCCCTTAATCTTTCCCAGCATCATGTTCTTTTCTAGTGAGTCAACACTTTGCATCAGGTGGCCAAAGTATTGGAGCATCAGGCCTTCCAATAATATTCATGATTGATTTCCTTTAGGATTGACTGGTTTGATCTCTTTGCTGTCAAAGGGACTCTCAAGAGTCTTCTTCAGCAACACAGTTTGAAAGCATCAATTCTTTGGTGCTCAGCCTTCTTTATGGTCCAACTCTCACATTTGTACATGACTACTGGAAAAACCATAGCTTTGACTATATGGAACTTTGTCAGCAAAGTGATGTCTCTGCTTTTTAATATGCTCTCTAGGTCTGTCATAACTTTTCTTCCAAGGAGCAAGCAACTTCTAATTTCATGGCTGCAGCCAACATCCTCAGTGATTTTAGAGCACCAAAAAATAAATAAATGTCTACCTTTTGTTCAAGTCTCCCTGTTTTCTTACATGTATAACTGGTCCAAACTGTGATATATTGGATAAATTACTCACAGCTTTCTAATCTATCAAATTTGGGAATAATTTTATAATACTTTATATCTTAAAGAGTTATTGGGAGGACTAAATGAGGCAAACATTTAAACATTTGGCACTTATCTGGCCTCATAATAAATGCTCAATAAAACATAGGCTTCACTTATTGCTATATTTACATGAACTCATCTCTGACTTAGGAAATAAAATCAGCCCCAAGATCTTAGCTCAGAGACTCCATGTAGTATCAGAGGAAGAAAGGCCCTCCTCTTGGCCCTGGTACCCTGTTGCCCCAAGGAGACGGCTTGATGGAAATTCTTCTTGATGTCCTGTACATCCCACCACAGCTGCTGAGACTAGTCTCGGAGACCTGGGGAAGCCTTGCCAACCACTCTGCCATCTAAGTTGATCAATAATTAAATGGACAGTAATCTGAATGAAATGAAAAAGCAGTGGTCTTGGCATCTCCTCCTCTGGAAATGCTTCTCATGCATGATACACATGACTGGCACCAGCTTTCTTTGTGGTGAGCAATTCCACACTAAAGGGACCTTAATTTTTTCCAGTTGGGAGTGGGGAGTTGACTTAAAACCATGAGGAAACACCACTATCTGAGCTGGTATCATCCTCTCAATATTTTCAACAGGGGCATCAATTCCATAGACAAGTTAATTTTCAGTAAACTTGGGTAGGCTGCTTTAAAAGGACAGAAGGCAACGTTGCTGGGAGTAAAGGGATCAGTTACCAACTGGAATTCAAGAGCTTCTTCTCTTCTAACACTGTCAGAAAATGGCCAAGAATGGCAACTGTAGGTAAACTGGATTCTGAAAAGAGGTGGGACCAGGGGTTCCACAGGCCAAGTAATTAAAAATAAAACACTGAAATGAAAGAGAAGGCTGTAAGTGAGCAAAATCTCTTGACAATAACAAGTTGTTGACTGGCCCTGAATAGCTCAGTGGGACCACATTGTCCTAGGAAATCCTAACCCAAGTGGATTATAAACCTGAGAAAGGAAGGCCGTTACTCAGGACATCCAGGCCTGACATGTTCTCCAGCTGGTGATGAAAGGGCCATTGATAAGAAGACTTCATGTCCCCCCAGCCCCACCACTGCCACACACACACATTTCCCACTAGAGATGACCAGAGAAGGAGAAGTAGGGGATTCTGGGACCACAAGGTCCCTGCTTAACATAAATCGAATTACTGCTTCTGGGTCCTAGAAAGAGAAGGGTCTGGGCTGAGGCAGAAGGTAAGTCACTCTGGGAAACTTCTGTTTTATTTCCCATGATTTCAAGTACTAGTTAATATTGATAGAACTCATGATATAATCAACGTTCGAAGGCTGTAGAAAGACTGGAATAATGTTCTAAAAATCATGTAAAATATAAGAATCTGCCTGCCAATGGAGGAGATGTGGTTCAAGCCCTGTGTCAGAAAGAGCCTCTGAAGAAGGAAGTGGCAATCCACTCCAGTATTCTTGCCTGGGAAATCCCATGGACAGAGGAGCCTGGTGGGCTACAGTCCATGCGGTCACAAAAAGAGTCAGACATGATTTAGCAACTAAACAGATTATAAAGTCCTGTATTTAAGACCAGATTTCAATTGCGTGAACAAAGAATGGGGAAAATCTTGATTATATTTCAACATGATAAAAACAGAGGGAAGCTCTGTCCAACCTTCTTCCACAGAATTTTCTATCAGAAGATTCATAGTGTACATTGCATGATATTAATTATACTTTTCTAACACTTGTTATGTGCTGGACATTGTTGTAGGGCTTCAGGTATATTCATTCATTTAATACTCCGTGGTAGGTACTATTTTTATTGTTCTGGTCTCTTTGTGGGGAAGCTGAAGGACAGAGTGAAGTAACTTGATCAAGGTCGCACAGCTAACAGAACTGGGATTTAAACCGCTCTTAGCTCCTATGTCATAATGCCTCTCTGAGGATTTACAAGTAAAGAAATTGGCCTTACTTTGAATTAAAATTCCACATACTTCGAGCACTGAACACTTTTTTAATGCACCCTAATTGTATCTCATAGATTAGTATTTTTTTAAACAAGCTGGGAATTTGAGCTAAGATTAGTTGACCCCAGTGAAGACCAACAACATGGTATAGTTGCCCCCAAACTGAAATACATGCCCGGAAGGACAATTTTTTTCCCAGAGATATAGTTGTTTGACTGTGTGTCCTATGCTTATCCAGTCTCACCTAGAACATTCTGCTCAGAGTTGGGCATCAAGTTTTCTCATAAACCAAAGATGACCAAGAGTCACCTGAGCATCACTGTTAGATGAGAGACAGCAGATGTGGCTGGGGGACTGTAGTCTGGAGTGGGGTGAGAGGAAGATATTAACTTTAAGTATCTGAAGTGTTTCTGGGCATTCCTTTAAGGACAGAAATAGGATTAACAGGGAAAAGTAATAGAGAAGCAGTTTTCCACTCAGAGTGAAGAATTTTTTAGACTATAACAGGCTTCTTATGAAGTTTCTGGGATGGCCAAGCAGGAGTCAAGGCTGACTGACATGGCCACGGTGACCGCTGGGGTGTGGCGAAAAGAGTGTGGTCGGAGGACCATAGTTACAGGACTGATATTCCAGCCTGTCTCGGTTTCCCATCAGTCACATGGAGGTAAAAACACATATTTCATAGCATTCTGTAAATTGGGAGTGTAGAGAGAGGTTGAAAGATGGAGTGACTGATGGGTATCATATGGGAAATTGTTTTGATGATGCAATGGAAGTATAAAGTACATATTATCAGACAAACTATTCTAGAGGTCACAAAACAGAGAGGCTCCCAGAACAAATTAAAAGGTTCAGATCACATATTTGATCCACTCATTTAAAAACAAAGAGATGCAAAGGGGGTAAGGTTGAGTCTCATTAATATGCTAACAATAGGGTTACAAGTGGAGTGGAGGGACCACATGGTGTAAAGCCTGGGATGTGCAATGTGCACAAAACAAAGACACACCAAATTGCCAACAAACTGACTTTATCCCCAGGGACAAATGCCCTTGTCCTTTGGTGGCAAGTAGAGCATACACATGGCTTCCCTGGTGGCTCAGATGGTAAAGAATCCTCCAGCAGTGTGGGAGATCTAGGTTTGATCCGTGGGTCAGGAAGATCCCCTGGAGAAGGGAAAGACTGCTGCTGCTGCTGCTAAGTCACTTCAGTCGTATCCAACTCACCTACCCACTCCAATATTCTTGCCTGGAGAGGAACCTCGTAGGCTATTAGTTGCTCAGTCGTGTCTGAGTCTTTGTGACCCCAGGGACTGTAACCCACCAAGCTCCTCTGTCCATGGGAATTCTCCAGGTGAGAATACTGAAATGGGTTGCCATGCCCTCCTCCAGGGGATCTTCCCAACCCAGGGATCAAACCCAGGTCTTCTGCACTGCAGGTAGATTCTTTACCATCTGAGCCACCAGGGAAGCCCCATAGCACACATGTCATGGGATAAATCAGAAAGCCCTGGAGGTGAGTCAATGTCTTCACTACTCATAGCATCACACCTAAATAGAACATTCTATCCTTCTCCATATTGATAATGTTGATTAATGTACTAAAGTAACCAGGCCTAAACTGTCTTGTCATCAACAGATGGTTCCCTTTTTTCCTTTACACTCATCCAAAGGCCCTTGCTACAAACTCTGAAATAACATCAAAGAATCTCAAAAACAGATGGTATCTGACACCTACCAGATTCTACCCAAGGACGGAATTGGAATTTTCAGGATTCTTTTAGTTATGAAGTAGAGTTTAACCCAAGATCACAAAATAAGAACTAATTACCTAGGACTGAAATAATGAACTTGATTGTGCTTAATGTTTCATTGTGAATTACTTCTTAAGCTATCTTGATCTCTCAGCTGAACACTGAACACATTTTCACTTGGAGACTTGTCCTAACTGATCCCCCAGGTTTCAGAAAACTTTCTATAAAGGCTCTTCTGATAAGCTGTCAAGAAAACTCAAACAATAATGACTCTTCATAAAAGATGTCAGATATTGATTGATCCACTTAGAAGAGTAGTTTTTTAAACTAATTTTTGCGATATAGTTAACTGTATAGGTTCAATACTCAGTATCTTTTTGTACGTATATAAATATTTATAAAATAAGACTTCTGCTGCTGCTGCTAAGTCGCTTCAGTCGTGTCCGACTCTGTGCGACCCCAGAAACAGCAGCCCACCAGGCTCCCCCATCCCTGAGATTCTCCAGGCAAGAACACTGGAGTGGGTTGCCATTTCCTTCTCCGATGCAGGAAAGTGAAAAGTGAAAGTGAAGTCATTCAGTCGAGTCCGACTCCTAGCGACCCCATGGACTGCAGCCTACCAGGCTCCTCTGTCCATGGGATTTTCTAGGCAAGAGTACTGGAGTGGGGTTCCATTGCCTTCTCCGATAAAATAAGACTAGTACCTCACAAAACATACTATATCAGAAATAAAATTTTCAGTCTTGTTTTTTCTGTATATTTTTTCATAATGAAAGGGTTGCCTTATCTAAAAATTAATGATATTTGTGGTCAGACTGTATTGTGCTCTTTCTTAGACTACGTCTCAATGCACTCAGAAGATAATGGTCTTCTGGACCTGTCAGAGGACGTGATGAAATCAACGTTAATAGGTGGTTAATTACACAAACATCACAAACAATGCTTCTGCTAAGGAAGCACAAAAGATAAATCACCAAATAAGAATGCAACACCAAAAGAGGAACCCTGACACTGCAAAGACAATAGAGCAGATGAAAAGATGGGACGTCTGGATGTACAGAGCTTCATGTAGCTTCATGGTCTGGAGAAGCCAATAGCGAGTCACAGCTCTGGAGCTTCTGAAAAGACTGGACTCAATGGACTCATGTTGATATGGGTGAGTTGTTTAAAAGATGCTATTTCCATACTGTTTACTATAATAATGATGAACTATAATAACACATCTGTATGATATGTTAGAATGGAAGAACTGAATATTCTGAGAGTGACTTGTAATGTGCGTTTGTTGCTTTGCTGAGGAGACAAAGCTATGCTGTAGAAGAAAAAAACCAAATAGGATGGGTGAAACTTGTAAGATGTGCCAAGTAAACATAGGTGTAAGAAGAGCATGAGTTTGTTAAATGTAGATAGAGAAGAATGAATAAGCCAGGAAAATCCTAATATTCATGAAGTAATAAACATACATATGAAGTACTAACAAAAAAATTCCAAACACTCAGGATACAAAATACACAAACTCAATGTTCATAAGGCCTTCATTTGGTCAACCACTGGTAGGCCTTCATTTGGTCAACCACTGGTGTCAGCCATCATGGCCTCTGCATTCTCTTTCCATGAACTACAAATAAAACTTATGGATCTTCAGTAAGCTAGTTAAGGACCTAATTAACAAAAAGGGCATACTTGTCCCCATTCCTGTGTTTCTCTGACGGTATGTATCACTAGCTCTAGGTATTTTTTGCCCTTTGCTCTAACCTCAGTGGCAGTTTTCACAAACCAAAGCATCAGTGGTGAAGGCTAATGTGTGTAGGAGAGAGAAAGACTGTGAGAAAGAGAGAAAGAACAGATGAATTTTGCACACCCTAGGATTCAGGTGCCATTCAGGTCCTTCCACCCCATTTACATCATATATTGTGCTATGACCACTTGATTCCCCCTGTGTATTTTAAATTTACTTAATAACCTATATGATTTGAGCATTTTAATTTGATCTGTGAGCCATTCTGTTGTGTGACCTCTGGGATAGCTTGCCTGGTAGTGTACTAGGAGGTACATGCTGCATCAAGGCAATTTTCCACAAGACAGATGAAATCCAGGATTTTGGAACCTTAACAGCTGTTACAATCATGTCCCCCAGCTAGGTTCCCATGGGACAACTTTCTGCATCTGAGGGCTATCCATAGAATCCCACCTGGGGATTTAGGGCCATGGAATTCATAACAAAATCTTAATCCAAGTGTTTTGGGCCACTTGGAGTGATGAAAAGTTCTTCTGCTTAGATTAAGTGTTCACCAAAACTGAATAAATGGCATCCTCATCACTCAAGCTAGTAACAAAATTATAGCTCAAAAGATCAAGGGGAAAAAAAAAAATAGCATCCTGGAGACAACGGGTCAAGAGATGAGTCACATGAACTAGCCTGATCTCACTCTAGGCCTTCCTGTGTCCCTCTGCCTGTACCTGATTTCTGGGATAAGGAAGGATTCCACAGAGAAAGCTCACCATATGGACTCAGGGTTCCAATTCCTTTTTTTGTTCACCATCACAAAAAAAAGCTTTCACCTTTGTGGTGAAAGCTCTGGTCCTTAGCACCAAAGCCTGGGTTGGGGAAGGGGGCAGGGGGAGGGGTGGCAAGAGAGGGAGCCAAGCCCTCCACCTGGTGGTCAGAATGTTGTATTTAACAAGTTTTTGCCAAAAACTGGTTGCACTTTTTTGTGTGTTTAGTGGCTAAGTCCTGAACGACTTTGCGACCCCATGGACTGTAGCCCACTAATTACACCCCAATTGCAGGTGTAATCCACCTTGCTTGATTTCCCAAGCAAGGATACTGGTGTGGGTTGCCATTTCCTTCCTCAGGGGATCATCCTGACCCAAGGACTCTTTAGCTCTGAGCCACTGGGGAAGATGTAATAAGCGTTATTTAAGCAATTGATAATGATTTGTTCTCTCAAGGGCTCTGGAAATGGTCACAAGGTAGGATACTATAGAAGGAGACCCTTCCTTTGGAAGTCAGATGGCCTGGGTGACCTCTAAAGTCCAATCTAAATCTTAATTCTTATAAAGCTTTCCTAAGTTGTGTCACAAATGCAAAAGACATTTCAGACAGTCCTCACTTTGTATGATTCCAATATGCATGAATTTCCATCTCCATGATTTCATTAAGTAACACCAGTTTCTCAACTACACGTTTCCAATTTCAGCTCCTGCAGTATATTAACCATGAGTGATGGTACAGATACAAACTTCACTTAGAGCCTTCAGTCCACAAACCACTTACAGAAATGACAGATCTGCATCAGGGTCTGTGACTAGTCATGTCAGTTTGCACAGACAGCGGAGTGTGTCGTTTTGTTGCCTCCTTATCGCTCAGTGGTAAAACCATGTGATGTTTTTACTAAAATGGATACTGGAAAGAGGGAACTGGCCAACAAATAGAGAAATAAAAGTGATAATGTGGTAAATGAAATTCCAACTGAACGTAAGGGGGAGTTACAGAAATAATAACTGTGAGAATACGGACACTGAAACACCGGAGGGACTCCATACCAGCAGTCAGGAGAATGTACCGAATAAATGAAGGAGAGGATGAGGATGCCCTGACAGAAGTGACACCGGCAAAAGCATCTCATTAAAAACCTCTCAGATATACTTTATGACATTGAAAGCACAAAGGACAAAATGTTGGAGGCTGACGCATATTTTGAAAGGAATATGACAATTTGCCAAGGTACAGAAGATGCTTGCTCCATATTGCACATTACACAGAAGTCTAGCACAGTTTAAACTACTTCTGATGTTTTTCACAAAGAAATAAAAACACTTTAATTCTCAATATTTCTAATGTTTAAATTATATTCTACTAAAGAAATATTAGTTTTACAATGTTTTCATTTTCCTCCTTATAACTGGCAGTAAGAGGGTTTTCAATGTTTTGACAAACATTTTTAGCATATGGAACAATGTTCATCTTCCTATTGATTACTAACTGCATGATTTCAGTTTACTCAGTCATGTTTAGGGTCCTGCATAACCATTCAGAGTGAGCACTGTCTGCAGTCTTTAAAGCAGGGTTACAAACTCAAATGACTTCTAGAGCCAGGAAGGTCAGGAAAATGAGGGAAGCAGGAAGGTAATAGATAAATTCCCCAGCCTTTGTGGGAAATGGTGGAGACTGTGCCCTAGAGAGCTTTATCCTGTCTAAGAAAGGCAGCCTCTACTCAACTCTATGGAGAGCTGAGCCAGGAGAAATGCTGGCCAGGGTTGCCAGATCTGATTCCTCAACAGCTGCCTGAAATCTGGATGTGAAACCTCACAAATTTTCAACAAACACGGTGTTTCAAAAGTTAAATGTTCTGTGAACCAAAGAAATGAAATGGATATAGGTGACAGCCTTTATTTTTAAAAGCCTGCAATAGAGCCAGGTTGGATGGCAGATAGCTGTCAGAGGTTCAGGACTAGGAAGGCTGGGAGGTCAGATGGTAAAGAACTGTTAATGCTTGCTCCCACCTCTTTGTTTTATCTGTGGGCAGAGTGAATCTGAGACCGTCACATCTCTGGAAGACAGTTCACTTGTGAACGCGTGTAGGGCACCTGAAGTGGAGAACTCATTGTTATCACGTCCACGAGGGGTCGTGAAGAAGAAAGATCCTGAAGGGATAGGAAATAGGAAGTTTTGCTGGGTATGGGAAATAGAAAGCACATAAAATAGATGGCTGGGATCCCCCCTAGTGGAGGGCTGCAGGGAGGGGGAGCCCAAGGGGACCACCACAGAAGACGGAGCAATTGTCAGGAGTGAGGAGTCAGGCACAGAGGCAAGCTTCCTCAATGGCCTCACTGTGTGTTTCCCCCTAGTTCTGCTTCATATTTATTAGGTCATATCCTGAGCCCCTGAACTGCTTCTGTTTGCCCATAGAATTGGCAAACTATGTCTCAAAATTTTTAATAAGACTAGAAATTGTCAAATTGATTTTTATAACCATCCTTAGATACTTGAGGGAGATTAACCATCTGGAATTTCTATTTAGACAAGTAACAGCAACTTCAGCTCCGACAAATGAGGACTCTGAGTTGGAAGAAATCCTAGAGACCACTTAGCCAAACCCTCAACCAAAGCAGGAATTTCCCTTTAAAACCCTTGGCCAGAGATCAGCAGCAGACTTCTGCCTGCAACACTCCCCCAAACTTGCTTCACCTTCAGTAAATCCAATCTGTAGCCTCACATACATACTTCTGACATGCAAGAACAAGACAGATGCTAAGAGTCTGATCACCAACTTGCTCAAAGAGAACAGGACATTTGCAAATGGAGGGTTTGAGGATAATAGAGTACAACTGCAAACAGAAGATCTGGAAGGCAAATGTGATTACTCATGTAATAGGTCATTTTCAGTTTGAAAAGAATATCCACCTGATGAGGAATCATCATTGGCTGAAGCCAATTTTTGGTGAAGGGTGAGCATATATAAACAAGGCCACTGCATTTTGGGAGTCATTTTCTTTGTGTTTTGACTACACCAAAGCACTGCTTCTTTTTTAGAAGAGCTTTATTGACAGAAAATTTAGGGATAACATGCATAATCCTATACACGAATATCCTTTTCCTTTTACATCTTTCTTCCCGACAACTCTTGCTCAAATACACACATAGTTTTACACAACTGTCATGAAAACGTTCATATTATTTGATTTTGAGGAAGACACTGTCACTTTGTTCCTAAATACTCACTTCCCCCTTCTTTCTTGTTAATAAAACCCTGATCTTGCCTCTAAATGGCAATGTGCCTGGTCCCAGGTGATGAATCAAGTTTGGTAACCAACTGTGATCATCCTGTTCCTCATTTTCCTTTACAGTTGGGGGGTGACCTGTGAACCAAATTTGGCCAAAGAGACATAGGAAATTCCTGTTGGGAGTTCTGGGAACGTTCTTGCTTTCATCATAAAACGGAATTCCCTTACCCCTTCTTCTTACATTGGTCAAAGACACAATGGCTAGAGCTCTGACAGCCATTTTGTGACCAAGAAGAAAAGCTCAGGGGACTCAACAGAGATGTTGGCTTTGAAGCAACACTGAAACTGGATTTCTCAGTTTATGAGAAAAATAAACTGTATTTGAGTCACTGTGGTTTAGACCGTCTGTTACAGCTGAATATAATTCTAGTTGATGAAAACATTTTGCTTTTACTTAATTCTCAGTCTTTGCAAGAGGTCATAACATTCAATTTTGTCGATATGGTATAATTTAAAAGAATATGTTTTATTGTTGAGCAGTTTGTTTTTAGTTATTTGATGTGACAGACAATGCTTCAGTCAGCATCTTTGGGCATTTAGAGTTTTGTTTTTATCAATAATGCATTAAAGGTTATGAGTATCTTAATGGTTCTTAAATTGTTTTGCAAAATTGCTTTTCTGAAGGATTATATAAATGTACAATGCTTCTAAGTAGATAAACAAATTAATTTCACCATAATTTCATCAGCAATGGGTCTTACCACTATTTTTTGGCTGAATTTTTTAGGTATAGGATGCTACTTCAAGTGTGCTTTAATTGATAGCTCGGTTTTAGTAGAAAGTTCATGATTTGTAATAAAAGAGCTAAGAATTAGGCCAAAGCTCTCTGTAAATATGCAGGCTTTTGGCCACCCTTTTTGGATCACCTCTTCTTTGTATTATGAGGGCTGTGCTGGAGAGCAGGATCCCAGCCTTATCTAGCCTCTCAGCTCCGCTGTCTTCCCTCTGAAGTGATGTTCAGCCTGGATATGCACAGAGACCTTCTCTGGTATTGATTGTGGTCACTGAGAAGGCCAGGGCCCCAGCAGCAGAATCTGCTGAAGAGGCAAAGTGAAAGTCCAAGTGAGTCCATGAAGACGGAGGAGAACAGTTCCAGAGAAGAACCATTTGGCAGGACCCCTCCATGTCTGCAGTGACAAAGGGGGTTGGGTAAAGGGGACGTAGCCCATGGACAGGCAGGCAACCCGGGGAGGGAGGGCTCTGGTCAGCCAGGCCTGGTCTGGACAACTGGCAATCCCTAAAGCCTAACCCATGCCTTTGTATGGTTTGTCATCCTCTAGACTCTGCCCACGGAGAAGGCAATGGCAACCCACTCCAGTACTCTTGCCTGGAAAATCCCATGGACGGAGGAGCCTGGTGGGCTGCAGTCCATGGGGTCGCTAAGAGTCGACTGAGCGTCTTCAGTTTCACTTTTCACTTTCATGCATTGGAGAAGGCAATGGCAACCCACTCCAGTGTTCTTGCCTGGAGAATCCCAGGGATGGGGGAGCCTGGTGGGCTTCCATCTATGGGGTCGCACAGAGTCGGACATGACTGAAGCGACTTAGCAGCAGCAGCAGCAGCAGCAGCAGCGCACTGCCCAAGGAGGATGAGCTAAGCAAGCGTGGGAATGGTTGCAGGGCCAAAGCATCGCACAACCCCAGGGGCACTGCTCACACAGATGACAACACACCAGGCACCCTCTGCTCAGTCCAGTTACAGCTCCCAAGTATGACGAGGACGGGATGACTGCAGTGGGCTCATCTCTCAACATCACTTCTGTTTAAAATACCATCCTTGGCTCCCCTTGTCCCTACAGTTCAAATCCTGAGCATTACGTCCTTCATGACATGGCCCTACGGACCCCACAACTCTGTACATCTTTTCCTTCTTCCCCATCACTTTTCCTGCTTCCTTTAACATGGGCAATCCAACCATGCTGATACCTTGACGATTCCAGACAATGCCACTTACATTCAACACCCAGCCTGGAGGTTGCCTTGTCTGGGAAGTCTTTCTCTTGGTGCTCCAGGGAAGAGCAAGCCACTTCTTCCCTCGGGAAGCATCCCCATGTCACCCTGACATGTTGCAGGGGCACAATCTTCTGTTCTAACACTTACTCTATTGTAGGTAGTTCACCTCGCTGTTGTACTGTGAGGTCCTCGTAAAGCAGAGCCCTCAAACTTGCCAACTTTGTGTCTCTAGCACACAGCACAATGCACAATTCCAGGTAGTACATAACAAATGCTTACTAAACTAGTGACATTTTTCAGGTCTAACTGGTTTTGGAATAAAAGGTATTCTTCAGCTGCAATCATATGTATGCTCAAGAGGCAACAAATGTCCCTTCTTACTCTTACTGTTCCAATTGTGGGGTCACTAGCAAGGTTGAATTCCCATGGTTTTCAAAGTTGGCTACTCTTTGGACTCCCCTGTGGAGCTTATAAAACTCCCCAAAAGCATAGAACAATTAATTTTTGTGGAGGGAGGTGGGCATTTGTGCTGTAAGGACCGCCCTCTCCCCCAGGTGATTCTAATAGACAGCCTCAAGCAGAGAACCACTAGTTTAAATAATCCTGAATAGTTAAAAAAAGCTTTTCCTGTGTGCCACCATGTTGTATAAGCACTGTGTTAGGCATCTGGCAGTGGGGTGTGGCGGGAGCTGGTGTTTGCCCCTAAGGGTAGCCTCAGAATTTTTATATTAGTTACGGTATTTGCCCCGAAGAAACTGCATTCCTTACAGTTGCAAGAGACAATAGAAAATGGTCTAAGATGGTATCTAAATTGTATGGTTTAGATCAGGGTTTCACAATGGTGATGTTTTGGGTTAGATAATTCTTTGTTGTCGGGGTGGGGGTGGGGGCTGTCCTCTGCATCACTATATATTTAGAAACATCTCTGGGGCTGTATTCACTAGATCTACACCCCTGTCTCCATCACCATTCTTAAAAAACAATAATGTCTTCAAACATGGCCAAATGTTCTCTGGGACTAAACCCATGCCTTGTTAAGAACCACTGATGTTGATTTAGGTGTTCCGTTTGAACAAGACCCCAATGACTTGCATGCACATTAAAGAGAAATAATCACTATCCTAGAGCATTGGTTCCCAAAGTGTGGCCTCCAGTCAGCAGCATCACTAGGGCATTTGTTGGAAATCTATATTCTTGGGCCCCACCCTAGATGTTTGGGTTTTCCTTGTGGTTCAGTTGGTAAAGAATCCGCCTGCAATGCAGGAGACCTGGGTTGGAAAGATCCCTTGGAGAAGGGAAAAAGCTATCCACTCCAGTATTCTGGCCTGGAGAACTCCATGGACTGTACAGTCCATGGGGTCCCAAAGAGTTGGACACGACTGAGTGACTTTCACTTCACCCTAGAAGTACTGACTCTCAAACTCTGTTTTAATAAATCTGCTAGGTGATCTTCGCTGAAGAAGCTGAAGTTGAATGGTTCTATGAAGACCTACAAGACCTGTTAGAACTAACACCCAGAAAAGATGTCCTTTTCACTATAGGGGACTGGAATGCAAAAGTAGGAAGTCAAGAAATACCTGGAGTAAAAGGCAAATTTGGCCTTGGAATATGGAATGAAGTAGGGCAAAGGCTAATAGAGTTTTGCCAAGAGAACACACTGGTCATAGCAGACACCCTCTTCCAACAACACAAGAGAAGACTCTACACATGGACATCACCAGATGGTCAGCACCGAAATCAGATTGATTATATTCTTTGTAGCCAAAGATGGAGAAGCTCTATACAGTCAGCAAAAACAAGACCAGGAGCTGACTGTGGCTCAGATCATGAACTCCTTATTGCCAAATTCAGACTTAAATTGAAGAAAGTAGGGAAAACCACTAGACCATTTAGGTATGACCTAAATCAAATTCCTTATGATTATACAGTGGAAGTGAGAAATAGATTTAAGGGACTAGATCTGATAGAGTGCCTGATGAACTATGGACGGAGGTTTGTGACATTGTACAGGAGACAGGAATCAAGACCATCCCCATGGAAAAGAAATGCAAAAAAGCAAAATGGCTGGCTGGGAGGCCTTACAAATAGCTGTGAAAAGAAGAGAAGCAAAAAGGGAGGCCTTACAAATAGCTGTGAAAAGAAGAGAAGCGAAAAGCAAAGGAGAAAAGGAAAGTTATAAGCATCTGAATGCAGAGTTCCAAAGAATAGCAAGGAGAGATAAGAAAGCCTTCCTCAGCGATCAATGCAAAGAAATAGAGGAAAACAACAGAATGGGAAAGACTAGAGATCTCTTCAAGAATATTAGAGATACCAAGGGAACATTTCATGCAAAGATGGGCTCGATAAAGGACAGAAATGGTATGGACCTAACAGAAGCAGAGGATATTAAGAAGAGGTGGCAAGAATACACAGGAGAACTGTACAAGAAAGAGCTTCAAGACCCAGGTAATCACGATGGTGTGATCACTCACCTGGAGCCAGACATCCTGGAATGTGAAGTCAAGTGGGCCTTAGAAAGCATCACTACGAACAAAGCTAGTGGAGGTGATGGAATTCCAGTTGAGCTCTTTCAAATCCTGAAAGATGATGCTGTGAAAGTGCTGCACTCAGTATGCCAGCAAATTTGGAAAACTCAGCAGTGGCCACAGGACTGGAAAAGGTCAGTTTTCATTCCAATCCCAAAGCAAGGCAATGCCAAAGAATGCTCAAACTACCGCACAATTGCACTCATCTCACACGCTAGTAAAGTAATGCTCAAAATTCTCCAAGCCAGGCTTCAGCAATATGTGAACCATGAACTTCCAGATGTTCAAGCTGGTTTTAGAAAAGGCAGAGGAACCAGAGATCAAATTGCCAACATCCGCTGGATCATCGAAAAAGCGAGAGTTCCAGAAAAGCATCTATTTCTGCTTTATTGACTATGCCAAAGCCTTTGACTGTGTGGATCACAATAAACTGTGGAAAATTCTGAAAGAGATGGGAATACCAGACCACCTGACCTGCCTCTTGAGAAAACTATATGCAGGTCAGGAAGCAACAGTTAGAACTGGACATGGAAGAACAGACTGGTTCCAATTAGGAAAAGGAATACCTCAAGGCTGTATATTGTCACCCTGCTTATTTAACTTCTCTGCAGAGTATGTCATGAGAAACGCTGGGCTGGAAGAAGCACAAGCTGGAATCAAGATTGCTGGGAGAAATATCAATAACCTCAGATATGCAGATGACACCACCCTTATGGCAGAAAGTGAAGAGGAACTAAAAAGCCTCTTGACGAAAGTGAAAAAGGAGAGTGAAAAAGTTGGCTTAAAGCTCAACATTCAGAAAACTAAGATCATGGCATGTGGTCCCATCACTTCATGGCAAATAGATGGGGAAACAGTGGAAATAGTGTCAGACTTTATTTGGGGGGCTCCAAAATCACTGCAGATGGTTATTGCAGCCATGAAAGTGAAAGACGCTCACTCCTTGGAAGGAAAGTTATGACCAACCTAGATAGCATATTGAGAAGCAGAGACATTACTTTGCCAACAAAGGTCCGTCTAGTCAAGGCTATGGTTTTTCCAGTGGTCATGTATGGATGTGAAAGTTGGACTGTGAAGAAAGCGGACTGCCGAAGAATTGATGCATTTTAACTGTGGTGTTGGAGAAGACTCTTGAGAGTCCCTTGGACTGCAAGGAGATCCAACCAGTCCATTCTAAAGGAGATCAGTCTTGGGTGTTCTTTGGAAGGGCTGATGCTAAAGCTGAAACTCCAATACTTTGGGCACCTCGTGGGAAGAGTTGACTTATTGGAAAGGACTCTGATGCTGGGAGGCATTGGGGGCAGGAGGAGAAGGGGATGACAGAGGATGAGATGGCTGGATGGCATCACTGACTCAATGGACATGGATTTGGGTGAACTCTGGGAGTTGGTGATGGACAGGGAGGCCTGGCGTGCTGCGATTCATGGGGTCGCAAAGAGTTGGACATGACTGAGCGACTGAACTGAACTGAGGTGATCTTCATGCACATTCCATTTTTAGGTATACACTACTAAATGATCCAAGGAGGGATGGAAGATTGAATGCTTTGGAGCAATCAGAAAATTCTCAGGAGCAGAGCTTGATTTGTAGGTAGCAGGAGGGTACTACAGGTGAAGGAAACAGCATTAGAGAAAGATTTTCAGATGCAAATCAGCCTTTACTCCGAAACTGCCAAATTCCTCATTATCTCCTTTGATTTTTTTCTTAACTTCCTCAATCTGTTTGCTTTCTTGAATTTTGGATTTAAAAGTATTTCTTGGGCAATTTATATACTATGATATCTTCATCAACTGAAGTAATTCTTTGAGAATCTCAGCGAAACAAATGATCACTTGTGAAAAAACAGGAGTGTGTTTTTGAAAAGTTGTCCATAATCAAATATTTACCTTCAGACATCTATACAAATCACTGTATATTTATATAGATAGTACTCAGTCACAGGGATTTTGTATTGTGGACTATTTTTATAAAGTTAATACCAATCTCCTTAATTGATATTTTTAGTGGATTTCTATGGCAGATGTAATATCCCAAATCTACCTTCAAACCTGCAGCTAGGCTGAGATTTCTAAATCAAAAAATCTAACCCCTTCATTCCTTTACTTAAAATCTTTCAGTGATTCTTTATGGCCTCAGGACAAAGTCCAAACTCTTTACTATTTTTTATAGGACCTTTCACCTATTGTTCTAGTTTCATGTATAGATTAAATTATGGGCAAAAAAAAAAATCCAAATGAACAAATATCAAAAAGTAGATAGAGACAGGCTATCTGCTGATGCTTGTTTAGTGATCTGTATTATTGCACAATGGGAATGCTAATCAGCCCAAGTTTGGCCAGGCAAGGTGGTTTATGATGATTGACAGTGGCCTGTGACCAGACTGAGCATTGTGGAACTTTATATGTAGTCATGTTTTTTTTTTTGACTGTAGAAGTTTTATTACTTCTTCCACTTGATTCAACCTATAGAGCATTTTGGGGTAAGAGTATATAAGGGTGCATACACACACAGACACACACACATATATATATAATACACACACACACACACACACACATACAGGCTTGCCTGGTGGCGCAGCAGTAAAGAATCTGCCTGCAATGCAGGAATGAAGGCCCCTCAGTCATGTCTAACTCTTTGTGACCCCATGGACTGTAGTATGCCAGGCTCCTGTGTCCATGGAATTCTCCAGGCCAGAATACTGGAATGGGTAGCTGTTCCCTTCTCCAGGGGATCTTCCCAACCCAGGGATTGAACCCAGGTCTCCCGCACTGTGGGCGGATTTTTTACCAGTTAAGCCACTAGGGAAGCTGAAGAATACTGGAGTGGGTAGCCATCCCTTCTCCAGAGGATCTTTCCGACCCAGGAATTGAACTGAGATCTCCTGCACTATAGGCGGATTCAGGAGACACGGGTTCAATCACTGGGTCGGAAAGATCCCCTGAAGGAGGGCTTAGCAACCCACTCCAGTATTCTTGCCTGGAGACTCCCATGGACAGAGGAGCCTGGAGGGCTACAGTCCATAGTGCAGCAAAGAGGAGGACAGGACTGAAGCGACTGAGTACACACACATACCTATACACACACACACACACACACACACACACACAACCATATATGTACGCACAATACACATGCTTGCTTCAGGTTCTAGTATGGCTGCACATGGCCCTGAATCAGACTATCCCACCCTCCTATTTGATCTAGGAGACCCGATGAAGGCTGATCAGGGATCCTTGGGGACAGTGACCTGCATGATAGGGAGAGAAGTTTGGCTGCCTGGCTCAGACTTCTAGCTCTAAGTGAACTTCGAAACCCCCCACCCCACTCCTCACCTCTACACCCCTCTGTCTTCAGGCCCAGCCTCCCAGCCATCTGTATAACCCAACACTATGGTTTCTCCCCGCTCTAGTCACCCCCACTCTAGTCACGCAGAGAAGGTTCTTCCCAGTGTCTTTTTGCTGAGCTATTACTTTCACTTTACTTTTGATTAGAGGTTGCTTCCTCTAGAAACCCTTTCCTGACTTCCAGAGGCTGCAAGGCTAGTTAGGTGTCCTTCCTGTGGGCTCCATAGCACGCCTGCACCACAGGCGCCTCACTCGCGGCTCCCCACTATAAACGCTCACACATCACTCTCCAGCATTGGACTGTCAGGTCCTCAAGGGAAGGGCTGCCTCCTCATACTCAATGTGCCTGACACAGAGCAAATGCTCCATGAGCCATTTATTAAATGAATAATTAAATGAATGAATACCTGGGTTGAGGGACTTTGACTCAACAATAAATACCACACTTTTTCCCCTCAAATTAAAATTACCTACCAAAAATGTTGGGCTACATTATTTGTTTTAAATACAGCCAACCTTTGGTTTCTTTCCGTGCTCTTTTCTTCTCTGTTCTTTGTAGTGCTCTGAGTCCCTCTGTGGGGGAACAGCAGGCATCACCCAGGAACCTGGAGCTGAGCCTGCTGCACTGAAGTCCTGGCACCACATGCCTCCTGCGCCAGCAGCAAAGAAACACTGGCCCTCAAACACCCTCGTAGCCGTGCTTACTCCAGAGACAGACCCATGAGTCAAAGAGACAAAGAACATGCTTTCTATATGGCAATGTTTAGATTTTTGTAGAGGAGAACAAGTACAACACATTCAGGAAAGCGGCTACTGACCTAGATTTTTTCAAATATAATTAAGGATATTCCCTGGTGATGGTTCACCTAGAATTCAATTCATTTGAGCATGTGCAGGTGGGGAGGGGTGGGGGAATTGGATGAAGGTGGTAAAGATGTAAAACCTTAATGGAGAAACAGACATAGAGAATAGAATTATGGACATGGGGAGAGGAGAGGGGAGGGTGAGATGTATGGAAAGAGTAACATGGAAACTCACATTACCAAATGTAAAATAGATAGCCAACGGGGAATGTGCTGTATGGCTCAGGAAACTCAAACAGGGGCTCTGCATTAACCTAGAGGGGTGGCATGGGGAGGAAGATGGGAGGGAGTTTCAAAAGGGAAGGGATATGTGTATACCTATGGCTGATTCATGCTGAGGTTTGACAGAAAACAGCAAAATTCTGTAAAGCAATTATCCTTCAATAAAAAATAAATTAATTAAAAAAAGAGATACAAACTTCTAGATATAAGATACACCATGATAAATACAATTAACACTGCTGTACATTATATATGAAAGTTAAGGCAGGAAATCCCAAGTTCTCATCATGAGGAAAAAAAAATTTTTTTTAATTTCTTTAATTTTGTATCTATATGAGATGATGAATGTTCACTAAACTTGTAATCATTTCATGATGTATGTAAGTCAAATCATTATGCTGTACATCATAAACTTATACAGTGCTAGATGTCAATTATATCTCAATAAAACCAGAAGGAAAAAATTATGAGCATATGTACATGTATACACATATATACATGTAAACCCAATATACATATGTGTATCTATATATGCTTATGTACATATTTATGCATCTATGTGTATATATGCAGACATGTGTATATAACAACATAAAGTATGTATATGCATATATTATATATATATACACAAAGATCATGTACATATTTATAGTCTTGTAAAATTCTAATAATTTAGGTCAGAAGTCAGCAAACTTTTAATGTAAGGTCAGATTGGCTTTGTGGGCCACACCATCCTCTGATACAACTATTCAGCTCTGCCATTGTACTGTGAGAACAGTCATGGACAGTATGTAAACACATGAGCGTGGCTGTATTCCAAAAAAAATTTTATTTAAAAACATGAGTGGGCTGGATTAGGCCAACCCTCTTCTTTGATTAGAGATGTGATTAGAAAACTTAGTAAACGGCATATAATACAAATTACCTAAGGTTTTGATAGCCGTATTATATAGTTTTATGAGATATATTCATATTGAATACTATGACAAAGCACAAATTCTATGGATAAGAACATAAAGTGTGTTCCCTGGTTAGTAGAATTTAAATCAATAAAAATTATGAGAAAAAACAACTCCCTGTTATAAAAGGATTTATCCAAAGCACATACATTCTCAATTTTCATCTTTAATCATTATAATCATGTTGCCCAGCATCACTACTTTAAAATGCTCTGTGAATCATCCATATTTCCTCATCCATTCAGAAAGCTCTCAGGAAATGGATGTTTTTAAATTTCATACGTTTTCCATAGAAAACAAAAATCACGTTTTGAAATTCTTGAAAGAACCTGCAATAGCAACAGTGTCCTTTAAAGACAACCTAATCTTTCTGACACATGACATTTTACTCCTTTCTGGACCACATTCCATTTTTGCCACCCAAACTCTTGACCAGAATAAAAGCTAGGCCCTCAGCTTCACCCAGCACAGTACCAATCAGGAATACCACATGGAGTAGTGATGGTGGTCACAGGAACCATCTTTGTATGCCTGGGGTGAACGAACGTCCCGGCAAGAAATGACTGAGCATTGTCCAATATGAGAAAGATGAAACAGGTGTCCTGAAGTGAGGTGGGTGGTTAACTGAATTTATAGCTAACATTGCCTTTTGCAATTTACTAAAGATTCAGGTACAAAGGGATTGAAGACAAGTTCACATGGATTGCTGTTTCTGTGAATTTTTCTGGGGTCGAGACATGAACATTCAGAACTCTGCCATTTATTGTTTTCACTGAGCAGACTAGACCTTAGAGATGAAAGACTGGTGAGTCACTTCTTGACCTTTGATGTAGACCTGAACCTTTAAAATGTTCTAAATAATTTTTCCCAGAGTATGAATTTCTAAAACACAATACTAATCATTTCACAATTGAGAAAGAAAATTCATGGAATATATCAATATTTTGACTTCAGACTTTGAGCATATCACTGTGTAAGAGGTATCTCAATATTTATTTTTACAGAATTCTTCCTTCCACTCTTAGTCTACATAAACTGCGTCTTTCAGAATCAACATACCATAGTTACTATCTCTGCCTTTAAAGGCACTACTACCTTTTATTCCAAGTCTAACTTTTTTATACCTTCAGTAGAAGGCATTCTTTCTCCATTCTCAGAATTTGTTCAAATAGTATTTTTGATTTCATGTTTAATGTTAAAAATGTTCTAATACATCTGCTCTAAGAGCAATTATGGCCTCTTTCCACTCTTCTTTATATATATGTATATATATTTGGGTTTACCATTCTTAGTTGCAGCAACACAGGGTCTTTAGTCGTGGCACACAGGGTCTTTAGTTGCAGCATGTAGGATCTAGTTCCCTAACCAGGGATTGAACCTGAGCCCCTTGCATTGAGAGCACAGAGTCTTAGCCACTGGACCACCAGGGGTTTATCCCCTATTCTTTCATCTGCTAGGTCACTGTGATAATAGAGAACAAATAAAACCAGCAGCAGTTGTATTTTATAAATTCTAAGTAGATAGAAATGCATTTCTTGGGATTCTGAGCAACACACAGAGAACATGAGCAACTGAGTAGAATCAAGACAAGGGAAATCAGGGTCGTGATGTGGCTACTGTCTCAGCCTCCCATGACTTTAGACAGTTTCTGAATATCTCAAAAAAGCAATATATCTGTCAAAGAGCTAAAACCACAGTGATATCCAGACCCCATGAAAAGAAAGATGGGTTTAAAGTGGCATGGCTGATAGGATCTGGTTGTTGAATGATGGAGATGAAAAAGAAAGAACGAAGTAGCTGGTGAGCACACACAGGCTTTAGACAACCAAAGTCACGTAACTGAACACCAATAATCTGTGACAACCAAAAAGTCTCTTTGT
Source organism: Bison bison bison (assembly GCF_000754665.1). Lineage (NCBI taxonomy): Eukaryota > Metazoa > Chordata > Mammalia > Artiodactyla > Bovidae > Bison > Bison bison. The sequence goes on along the minus strand of NW_011494754.1, from coordinate 1,127,680 downwards.
ATCTCACAATACCTGCCTCTTGCCCTAGCCCAGCATTTCCATAGCAGTTCTGTTTGGATGGAATAATAGCTTCTCCTTTCTTCTAACCACTCATCACTCATGCTGGGCTTTTCTCTACCTTCCCCTCACCACCTCACCCCAGGTTTTCTCCTGCCAAGAAGGGAGATGAGTGTCTGCAAATAGCATTAGTTTGACAGTCATCTGCATCAGGAAAATTGCCTGCATCTCTGCTTAGCCGGCCAGTCAGAAAGCTCCCATTATGCAAGGGGCTATCCATGGCCTACTCTGCTCTGTGCCCTACCCTGCTGCTGCTACTGCTGCTAAGTCGCTTCAGTCGTGTCCGACTCTGTTCGACCCCATAGACGGAAGCCCACCAGGCTCCCCCGTCCCTGGGATTCTCCAGGCAAGAACACTGGAGTGGGTTGCCATTTCCTTCTCCAATGCATGAAAGTGAAAAGTGAAAGTGAAGTCTCTCAGTCGTGTCTGACTCTTCGAGACCCCATGGACTACAGCCTACCAGGTTCCTCCATCCATGGGATTTTCCAGGCAAGAGTACTGGAGTGGGGTGCCATTGCCTTCTCCGGTGCCCTACCCAGTGGAGGCCAAAAATTAAGTGAAGGTTTTTTAAAGTTTGCATAGGCTGTTTCTGGAGAGAAGCTACACCCACTTTCTGTTTGGCATTGTGTGTGTGTGGGAATCTTCTGTCTTAAAAGAAGACAAATGTTTTCTGGTTCCTTTCATAAGGTGCTTTAGTATTCTCACATTTTAATTTCCTCCTCTGGATTGGTATAATTACCATTCAAATCTGTTATACTCCAGAAATAAGCTAATTCCCCAATACATTCAAACAGCCTACACACACACACACACACACACACACACACACAGTGCTGTCGTCCACTCCATTACAACCTACATCACGGTGTTCATTTGGGAACTCTTCCATCTTTAGCCCTTGCTGACAGCTTTGCACCAAGACAACGTCCCTGTTTATTTCCCAACTTGGTGGTGCTAATAGAACCTGGAGTGCCTACTCCTGCAGCTGCTCCTTCACATGGTTCTGTTCACCAGTTCCACCTCAATCAAAGCAGGTATTAGCTCACAGTGTTTGTGGACCAGATTATAAATCAACCCATTAGACAAAACTCCTCATTCATCTGTAAAGTGTCACAGGATCACCAAGCTGCATAGTTTGTCATAGAATTTATACAACAATCATATTTTGTGCTCTCATTTTCCTACCTGTGCATTTGAAAAATATGTGCAAATAACCAGCTTCTAATTTTCCATTGGAAAGAAGCATAAGAAATCTATGTCTCATCTTAATCAATGAAAAAAATCCTTAACCGTGAACAGAAAGTCAAAAAACACAGCCTCTGATAAGGGAGGATGAAGAAAGCATGCTGGACCAACTTAGCTTCTGGTGAATGTGATGCAGGACTTAAAAAATTCCAAGGGGGATTTTCCCCCATCTTAAAGTTTTTATTGAATTTGTTACAATATTGCTTCTGTTCTGTGTTTTGTTTTTTTGGCCATGAGGCATGTGGGATCTTAGCTCTCTGACCAGGGATCGAACTCGCACCTCCTGCATGGGAAGATGAAGTCTTGACCAGTACACCACGAGGGAAGGTCCCCCAAGGGGGATTTAAAAAAGAAAATCTCTATTAATGTTTTTTTTTTTTTTTTAACCAATTGAAAGATATACCATAATAGAGCTCAGTTCTTCACCTACTTCTCTTAAAGTTGATATTTTCTTCGTGGTTAGTGAACTCTGGGATCCTAGCCCTTACACAATGTGGTGCTCCTACCAGGATGATTTGCTAAGCCGGTACGTGAACTGAATGTCTGTATCCCCTGAAAATCCTATGCTGAAATCCTAACTCCTCAATGAGGTGGTGTTAGAAGGTGGGGCCTTTGGGAGGTGCTTAGGTCATGAACAGGATCAGTATCCTTATAAAAGAGACCCCAGGGAGACCCTCATCCCTTTTTCCATTTGAAAACACAAGAGGACACACTACCTATGAACCAGGAAGTGGCCTAAACCAGTGCTGAATCTGCCAGCATCCTAACTGTGAGAAATGAATTTCTGTCCAGGAAGATCCCCTGGAGAAGGAAATGGCAGTCCACTCCAGTATTCTTGCCTGGAGAATCCCATGGACAGAGGAGCCTGGTGGGCTACAGTCCATGGGGCCGCACAGGGTTGGACACGACTCAAGTGACTTAGCACACACATAAACAACCCAGTCTACAGCATTTGTCGTAGCAGCCTGAACTAAAACACTTATTCAACTATTTCAGATGATAAAAGCAACAGAACTTCAGAAAGTGAACAAAAGGAAACTTTATAATTCCATGCCCAACACAAAACTGCTTTACATTTTGTATCGCCCCTTCCAGACCTTTAAAATTTTGAATCTTTACTTTAAAACATTTCTATTAAACACAAGAGCCAATTATAGAAACCATCACAAAAAATTATTAAAGGAAAACAATGAGAATAATCTCTAATCCTTCTCCCCAGAGAGGAACTCTGTTAATATGTATAAAGGCAGTTCTCTCTTCTTACATTAATGTATATTTTTAAATGGCTTAATTTCAATGCTCTTTTGACTCTGTTCTACCTTTATTCATTTGTTCATTCATTCAATAAACATTTATTAAGCACCTACTATGTATCTGTCAGTACTTTACGGGGTAAAAATGAACTACGACGGTGCCATAGCCCCTCGTGGTGCTCATGAGGTTTATAGCCTAAAGAAGATAGATCTGAAAAAAATTACTAGTTTCTCTTTGAGGGCAAAATTGTTATTATCTTTTGGCCTGAAAGCTTCAGCTCTCTTTCAAACCTCTCCCCCTGTCTTGCCCCGACAAATGCCAATCTCCTTCTACTGTTGTGCATTCATAAGCCTGCACCACAATTCAAGCGAGAGTGCCCTGGACCTCTCCATTCTTGCTTGTACATTTCACCCCCATGTCCTCCAAGGGCAGATGAGTCACTGAGTGTGGAGACAGTTCTATAGAGCACAGACTGTACCACCAGGTGGTCTTGCAAAAGCATCTGATAATACTTACAAAGCTGTGAGAGTTCTGAGAATTCTACTGACAGAAAGGAGAGGGTTTTGGAAGAGGAAGTCAGATACAACGGGTGGTCACAGCACAGCTATCTAAGAAGCTGGGCTAAGAAAGAGGAAGCATTCCCCTTTTCTGGCTTCCAGGCAGCACTTTCCTTTGGGGAAAAACAAACAAATTTTGTGGTGACTGAAAGCCTAGAGGAACCAGAAGCCATATGCTGTGTGGTGCTGCTGCCCAGGCCCCGCGGCCCTGGAATGGGATGTCGCGTGAGTCTCCACGCCAGGTTCCAAGTGAGCCTCTTGCTCAACCAGACGCTGGGTGGGGTTCTCTGAGCCAAGGTCCAGGGGCAATTATTAGATTAGCTTCACACAAGTTGCTACTCTGATTTGCCTGTGGACTCTTTTTTTAAAAATGTTCCTAATACTGCTTGGGAAAATGGCCAGTATCCTGACCTTCTCAATAACATGAAGAAAAAACTATTAAATGCATGATGAGGGTGTTCTGTGTTTGCATGGTCAGCTGGACCTTATGTGGTCCACCTAGTCATGGTCTGTACCCCAGAGGACTTCATTTTTTTCATAAGGTTTGACTTTCCCTTTCTATAGAGGACCTTCTGATCCATTTTTGCATCCTCAGCACTGACATGTGGTTTCTTTTTGATACAAACCATGACTTGTGCTTGTTCACTACCTGTCCCACCCTTGGATGCCCTTCTCTACTCTTGGCTGAGTCCTGCCACTCCTACCTACTGCCCCCCTTCCCCACCGCACTCTGGCCCTACCATCACCTGCTTTCAGATCCACCACTCTGTTATGTGCTACTGGGTCTCCCTGCCTTCATCTCCCTGCCTTCCAGTCCCCCTTCACCACTGTGGCCTCTGCCATTCTCCATGACTCTTGATGACACTGTCACAGTTGCTCAGAACTTCCAGGCCTGTCTGCTTCTCTGTGAAAGTCCTAACCATCCATTGAAGGCCCACTGGAAATGTCAGTCTCTCTATGAAGCCTTGGCCCATCTTACCAAGAAGTGACCCTCCCTCTCTTCCCCTTTCAGGTCCCACCAGGACTTTATTCATTCCCAGTGCAGGGCACCGTACCTGCCGTTGGGGTAGGTAAGACATGGCCTTTATCCTGAGACCTTCTGGATGCTCTGTCTACTTACGTGCAGATAAGCAGAGAGGTACAATGATAAAGGCCAGGCATAAGCCCTCAACCATGACCTGATTGTGTTACCCTTCATAATACACAATTACAAGATAACACACATCTCTACTATCTGGTGAGTTGCTAGTCTGGTAAACCCCCAATGGCAAAGATCAGGTTTTAGTTTCCTTCGTCTTCTCTAGAACAGGGTCCTCTAGGATACATAGCCCACATTCCATGAGGGTCAGTTTAATGAAAGTAAAAGATAAAAATTCTGATTTGTGTAGTGATTTATAGGCATTGAGGCACTTTTCACAAGCTTGTCTAATTGACTCCTCCAGGACAGTGGTCCCTATTGTGGCTGCTTCCAAAAAATATTCTTCCCCAGGCTCCACCCCCAGAGATATTGATGTAATTACTTGGTGTGGGCCCAGGCATTGACATTTGAAAACAACAATTTTCTGGTGACTCTACCAGGCAGCTAGGAGGGAGAAGCTCTGCTTTCCAAGTGGAGCAGGTACTACCTCCTCTTGGTTTGTGGGGAAGTAGAAGTGGAGGGAGGTTAAATAATTTGTTTGAGCTCATGTAGCTTGTTAAGGATGGGATAAGGACACTAATTCAGGATGGCCTCCCCTCAGGGAAAGCAGCATAAATAGTGAAAGCAGATCTCTGATTAATGTGCTGGGGCTTACTGTAGAAAGCTCAGTGTGTGCTGGCTTCCTGGGGGAAGACGGGTCAGCAGCAGCAGGGACCCCAAGGGCAAGTGCAGGTTACTAGCGTCAATGTCAAAGGCAAGAGAAGACCTGCTTTCTTGTAGCATGTCAGACAAAATGCCACATTCTTTACCATGTGCCTCTTTGCCTATCAATCTTTATCTTGATTAATGGTTTCCCTGAATTTACTTGCCCTCTTCCAATGACTCAGTCCCAGATACTACAGCCTGAGGTGTTAATTTGGTTGATTAAAAAAGAGGGAACTCTTAGAAGTCCTTTTATGACTCTGCAGGCCAAATTTCCCCAGAAACATTCACTTCTGTGATTCCAAGTTTCATGAAAATGCCCAGGAATTAATAGGAAGTCATTCCTCAGTTTTAACTTTCACTTATCTTTGTTCGAAACCATGAAACCAGAAGAAGACTAAGAAACCATAAAACTAGCCCCTCGGTTGTACATAAGTTGAATTCCAAAGTTTGTAAATCAATTGTTTGGAATGCATAATAGACTTTCTTGCAGAAATCATCTTTAAAAACAGTGGTAAAATTCCCAAGCTCTCCCATAAAGTTTATCTTAGGCAGAAGATAACAAAGATTATTAACAGAGAGGAGAATTCCAGAAATTCTCCATGATTATTTTCTGGGAGCGAAGCAGAATAAAGAAGAGCAATAATCCCTGAGGTGGGGGAAGCGCTCAGTGTCTCCAAGCAAGTGAGAAATTCAGAGGACACAGTCTTTCACTTTTCAAGGCTGGATGCAAATGCCAGCAGAAATGATTACACAATTTATAATTTTATGTTGGGAACTGAGGGCACGCATATATACATATACACACATGGATATGTGTATACATACAACCTTCCCACACTTACATATGTGCACATGTACACACATGTCTACACACATACATGTTTACACACAGATGCACTAACATGGATTTGGGAGTCAACAGAATCTCACACAGAGGAACAGTTTCCCAGTATCCAGCTTTGAGTCTTTGGGTGATTCTGAGAATGAGGCAGGTTGGCGAGGGCCCTGTGGACCACTGCCCCATGATTTAGGATCTTTTATCTGAACTCTTGAAGAAAATACCACATAATCATCAAGCCACATTTTTACCCTTCTCTTCTGCAAAGTAAAATGTTATCAGGAAACTTTGGTTGATCTCTATTATACTATAAAGCATGAGGTTAATTGCAGAGTATTATTCTGTATCACACTGACAATCTGAGCAGAGCTTTTTTCCTTAGGATAGGATGTACAAGCACCTTGCATTTTCATATTTTGCCTTCCTTAACAAAGCACAGGTCAAAGCATAAGTCACATGAGAAAAATTCTTAACTATAAAAACAAATTGCATGCACGATCTCATATCACATAGAAAAAACTAACTGAAAATAGACCATAGACCTAAACATTAACCGAAAAACATAAAACTCTTAGAAGAAAACTTAGGAGTAATTCTTTGTGACCTGGGACTAGGTAATGCTGTCTTAGGTATGACACTGAAAGCAAAAGTGACAAGGGAAAAGGTGGTTAAATTGGATTTCACCAAAGTAAAAAACTTTTGTGCTTCAAAGGACATTTTTATGAAAATGAGAAGATGATCCTACAGAATGGGAGAAAATATTTGCAAATCACATATTTGACAAGCAAGTTGTTTCTAGAATAAATAGAAAACTCTTGCAGCTAACAGTAAGATAAACAACCTAATTTTTAAAGTGGAATAAAAATTTGATTACATATTTCTCCAAAGAAGATATACAAAAATGGCCAATGAAAAGATAACATGAAAATATGCTTAAAGCCACATGTCACTAGAGAAATGCAAATCAAACCCACAATGAGATACTAGTTCACGCCCACTAGAATAGTTAAACTAAAAAAGACAGACAATAGCAAGTGTATGTGAAGATGTGGAGAAGTTGGAACCCTCATACATACTTGGCTGACTGGAGTGTAAAATGCTGAACCACTGTGGAAAACAATTTAGTAGTTCATTAAAAAGTTAAATATAGAATTACCATATGATTCAGCAGTTCTGCTTCAAGAGAAGTGAAAACATATGTACACACAAAGACTTATACAAAAATACTCATTAGCAGAATTTTTTCAAAATAGCCAAAGTGAAAACAACTAAAGTGTCCATCAATTTCAAAATGGATAAACATGACGTAGCATATTTATGCAATAGAATATTATTTGGTCATAAAAAGGAAGTCTGGACACATGCTAAAACACAGGTGAACTTGACAACATCATGCTAAGTGAAATAAGTCAGACACATTTTGTATGATTCCATTTATATGAAACGTCCAGAATACGCAAATGCATACAGACAGATAGCAGATCAGTGGCTTCCTCGGGCTAAGGGAGGGGAAGATGGAGGGAGAAATGGGTAATGGCTTTCTTTTTGGGGTGATGAAAATAGTATGCGATTAGTGGTGATGGCTCTACAACTTTGTGAATATATTAAAGAATAGCTGGACTGTACATTTTAAAAGGGCAAATTTTGTGATATGTGAGTAATATCTCAGTTAAGCCATTAAAAGAAACCCAGAATGCACGATCCCTATATCCATTGAAGGGGAGATCCAGAACCACCAGTTACTCTCTTATCAAGGGAGGATGATGAAGCACTGCCTTGTTACTGGAAACCTCTGATTGATTTCTCTGCTTTTGTTCACAGAGGTGAGCATGGGCAGACAGCTGTCTGCACAGAGTGAGATGTTCATCAGGATATGCAAAAATAGCATCCCACATACCAAATATCTGTCATCTATGTTCAGATTGCTTTTTCATTTTCTCTCTCTCATTTTCTGAAAAAAAAATCATTAAGTAAGTACAGTTCCCCATTAGGAAGCTCTAACTTTGGATTGGATATGAGTCAGGTCATATACTCTGAAAACTCCATGATTTTTCTCCTGGAAGAGTATTTCTTCAATGGTGGTCTGAAGACAGTAGGTGGTCCTTGACCAACCAGTAAATCAAGCATCTATGGGTCCCTTGTTGACAGGGTGGGGCAGGAAGAATGAATGAGGACACAGTGGAGTGGGAATGGTGGTGAACAGGGTGGGGAGCATCTGCCTTGACCAGAAAGGGCAGCCGCTTTCCACTGGAAATAGAAGCTGAAAACTGGATTGTTTTAAAATGTAAAATCTTCATTTTTTAAAATGCTGGTAACCAAACTTTAGAAAAATTAAATCACTTGTGCAGGCCAAACAAAGCATTTGTGGGCTGAATTCCAGCCACAGACTACAAGTGTGTGATCTATAGGTGGTCTCTGCCCTGGTTCTTTTGTACAATTAGCACCAATATTTCAAATCAGAAAGTGAGTGTTGATAGGGTACTTGGAGTTCATCTAGTTTAACCTCTCACTTCATGTTAAAATCCCTTCTCTGAAACAGATGGTCACCCTGAATTTAAGTAAGTTAATAATTGAAACCAGAAATGTTCAGTTTCTTCGTTAGCTTCTTATTTAAAACACTGAGGGGTAAGATTAGGTAAGGACGGAGGTAGAGGTGGGTTGAGGGGAGCAGGCCTAAGATAGAGGGCTGGAAGGGGTCTCAATGTTGATTTTTAAAATGCTTCTCTTATTGCTAATTGTAAGACAGACACACTTAATTTTATTGGACTTTGTAGATACTAGCTTTTTATTTATTTATTTTTAACAAATTGAAGGCTTATAGCAACTCTGTATCAAGCAAGTCTATCACTGACATTTTTCCAATGGGATTTGCTCAGTTCGTGTCTCTGTCACATTATGGTAATTCTTGCAATATTTCAAACTTTTTCATTGTTATTTTTACATTTGTTATGGTAATGTGTGATCAGTGATCTTTGATATGACTATTGCAAAAGGATTATGACTCAATAAGGCTCAGATGATGATTAGCATTTTTTTTAGCAATAAAGTATTTGTAAAGTATGCATATCTTTTTAGACAAAACATTATTGCACACTTACTAGACTACAGTATAGTGTAAACATTACTTTTCTATGCACCGGGAAATGAAAACATTTGTATGACTCTTTACTGAGATATTTGCTGTATTGTAGTGGTCTGGAACTGAACCCACAATATCTCTGAGGTGTATAGATAGATAGATGGATGTTTATACACATATATCTATATCTGTATATAGATAGTTTCTTCCCTAGTGGTTCAGATGGTGAAGAGTCTGCCTGCAATGCAAGAGACCTGGGTTTGATCCCTGGGTCAGGAAGATCCCCTGGAGAAGGGAATGGCAAACTACTCCAGTAGTCTTGCCTGGAGAATCTCAAAGACAGAGGAGCCTGGCAGGCTACTATCCATAGGGTCTCAAAGAGTCGGACACGACTGAGTGACTTAACACTTTAACTTTCATGCCTATATAAGTATATTTTTAAACTCTAATTTATTAAAATGAATCAGTACATTTTGGGACTTAGGTTTCCCAGAATTCCCAAAAGGAAACAGAACATTGGACATGAAGTGGACCTGAGAACTATTGCTTGCCTACTCCCTCATTTTATTATCAACGGAACTAAGATCCATTAGGTTTAAACTGTTTCCTTAAAGACATGTCAGACGTGACTGAATCCTAGTGTAATTAATATTTCTTTCAATGAATCAAGTTGTAACTAGGATCCAAACAAAACTATGATCACTTTGAAATTTCCTGTAAACTTTTCTCAATAGCACTCACTTTTTAAGATATATGAAGATTTTTTTAAAGCCAGTATTTATTTGATTTTCTGAGGTACCTTTAATGGAATAATGAGGTAACTAACAAAAGTTATCTGTTAAGTAGAGCCAGCTAGAGATAACTCATGATTGCAAAGACTGGGTGAGCATGAAGCACAGATAATCCCCACATCCCTTTTGACTAGATCTCATCTTCCTAACAAAACCCTCTTAAAAGCTGCTGAGAAATGTTGAATTAATTTGTATTTCACTTCCTTTATGTGTCCTCTGAAAGAGATTTGGCAGACAGTGGGGAGGGCAAGGAGTAAAAATGAAGGACTCAAAGAACCCCAAAGATCAGTCAATCCATCCCTAAATAATTGAAAATTGTGTGTACCTTGGCACAAAATGCTGTGTTGAATTCTTTTGGTCACTTAAAGGGACAAAGAAAAATGGGGCAAAGCAAGTGTATGGAGAGGGGCCTGTGGGATCATGCACTTGGCTTGCGTTGTTGGTTGGGGTTTTTTTGTTTGTTTGTTTGTTCTCTCTTGGTACAGCACCTACACACAAATTTGACAAACCAAAATAGGAATAAGAACATAGGCAGTCACACTGACCTCTGATTAAATGTAGAGATAGTTATGAGTCACATTAAAAGTCAACAAAAGCCCCAGTTCCGGTATTCATCAAGATTTTTTGCTGCATTTATATTTGGTCCTTCTCTTTAATTATATAGAGTTGCCCTCAATGTACTGAAATGATAGACTGGAACACGATTACTTCAGCAGGGGATCAGAGCTTTTGAAAGTCATTAGTCATGTGAATCAAATGCTAAATTTCAGCCTGTCTCTCTTCTAAATGCAGTTAGGAACCTTCTAAACCTTTTGTGTGAAGCCAGGAGGGAAAACAGTCTGGCAGATTCTGACAAGCATCTCTTCCAGAGCACATTTGTACTCTGTTAAGAAGCTTGAGCCAACTACTGCTGGGTTGTCATGGCAACAGACATACACACCACTTACACATCAGCTTCTGAAATGAGCACAAAATAACAAAACCTTCCCGATAAGATGGGATGGGAAGTGAAGGGCAACATCATTGCTGCAGCCTAACTAGACATGTTCTGTCTTCTAAAGAGCTCTAGCGGGCATGCTGCCCTCTTAGATTGTGTCATATTTAAAAGCCACTGGAAAATTCATAGGATCTTCCCTACTCTGTGTTAACTTCAGGACAATTCAATCAGTTGCTTTCACCAAATTCCCATTTCCTTTTCAAGCCCTGCTTACTAATTGATGTCAAACATTATTACAGTAATTGTAGGGGGGAAAAGAAGTGCCTGTTTTGCTTATTCCTTCAGGAAATAAATTTCCCTAATTTTCCATGGAGATTTTGTAGGGCACTCTTATATATAGGCGATGGAACTAGATGAGGAAGTGGTCTGTCATAGACCTACAGAAAATGAAGTTAATCATAGTTTGAAAGCCTTCTCTTTAAAATGCAGTTTAAAAATAAACAATAAATAGCTATTCACTCCAGTACTTCCTAAGGTATATGGCATCAACAATGGAAAGGAACCATATGAAATAAATTCACAATGATGAAAAATTTAGACTGAGTGGAAGCTGGATCCCTGAAGGTAAATCTTAGTGATTTAAAGTTGAGAATAAGGAGGGAATGTATCCCCTCCATTAGCCTTGAAGGGAAACCACAGGAGCTCTATTCATGAAAAGTAAAATTAGCTGTATGTTCAATTTTCATGACATTTGCTATTGCAATAAGCATTCCACAGCATGATTAATTGCTGCTGAAACACCTAAGAGGAAAGTGAAGGAAGGAAAATGAAGCATTTGATCATTGAATGACTAAACAGTCATGAATCCAGGAACATTCAGTGACTAGAGATGGAGTGAGCTTCGGATGCAATACCCAACTAAAAGTTCCATTTCTAGTGGTAATTAAGTCCCTTCAACTGATGCATCACTCTTTTCCTTTCTGTAATTGTGAACATGCATCAAATGAGCTCTGACCTTAAATTGTCAAACTACCTCCTTTCAGTTGTGCTTTTCTATCTTGTAATATAAAAAGCACTTACTGACTCCAATTTTTAAACTCTGATTCTTTAAAATTCACATGAAACAGACATTCTACTACTATATCTGAATGGATCAAATGTATTTAATCTCCAGTCTAGGGTAGAGGTATAGTCAAAGCTACGGTTTTCCAGCAGTCATGTATGGATGTGAGAATTGGACCGTAAAGAAGGCTGAGGGCCAAAGAATTGATGCTTTTGAACTGTGGTGCTGGAGAAGACTCTTGAGGGTCCCTTGGACTACAAGGAGATTAAACGAGTCACTCCTAAAAGAAATCAATCCTGAATATTCATTGGAAGGACTGATGCCAAAGCTCCAATAGTTTGGCCACCTGATGAGAAGTCCCAACATTGGAAAAGACCCTGATGCTGGGAAAGATTGAGGGCAGGAGGAGAAGGGGGTGACAGAAGATGAGATGGTTGGATGGCATCATGGACTCAATGGACATGAATTTGAGCAAACTCCAGGAGATAGTGAACGACAGGGAAACCTGGTGTGCTGCAGTTTATGGGGTTGCAAAGAGTTGAATATGACTTAGCAACTGAATAACAAGGATTGTCAGGGCTTTTGGCATAGAAAGTGGGGATTGGGAAACCGAGAAAAAGATGAATATATATATATGTCACTCATGAACTTTTACATGGGTGCCAGAAACTTATGTCATAGTGGCCACAAAATAGGAGTCAAATGAACATAAAACCATGTTTACTACTAGAAACCAAAATTTTTGAATTTATGGTGAGAGAGGGATGGAGAAAAGATGGAAAAGCATGTCTGGTTATTCCCTTCCCCTTCCCTTCATTACTGAGCTTGAGCTTTGGTGACTCCATTATTGGAGAGTATTTATTTAATAGCTGGTTTCACCCTACTGGGTACTTTCTCTCCCTTCTGTCATTTTGTAATACATGCCAACTATCTCTCTTTCCTTTCTTTTTGCCCTGAAAAAAAATACAATGAATGCATACAGAATTATTGGTACTGAAAAAAAATCAAGTGTGTGGTGGTGTTTAGTTATTGCTTTTTCTCTGCAGACCACTGTGTGGTAGAGGGCAATTATAATTGATTTAGCCAGGAAAGCTATTACTTGGAGAAGTGGAAAGAATAACCCATATTGGTAACAAAGACAGTAACAATGGGTAGAACTCAAATTTACAACATGCACTTCATTCTCTTCCTGACTCTATCATTTCTCTCTGTGGACATATGCTGAGCACCTGCTGCTGCTGCTGCTGCTAAGTCACTTCAGTTGTGTCCGACTCTGTGTGACCCCATAGATGGCAGCCCACCAGGCTCCCCGTCCCTGGGATTCTCCAGGTAAGAACACTGGAGTGGGTTGCCATTTCCTTCTCCAATGCATGAAAGTGAAAAGTGAAAGTGAAGTCGCTCAGTCATGTCAGACTCTTCTCGACCCCCTGGACTGCAGCCTACCAGGCTCCTCCATCCATGGGATTTTCCAGGCAAGAGTACTGGAGTGGGTTGCCATTGCCTTCTCTGTGCTGAGCACCTACCAGGAACCAAAAGTTGCCAAGCACAAAGTTACGAAGAGAAATAAAATCTTATTTGCCCTCAATGAGCTCAAAATCTAATAGGAAAGAAAGAAATGTAATTCTATTGCTGGAAAATAGGAAACAAAGCTGTAAAATATACATAAATCCTGAGAAAATTCCAAAGGTGACAGAAACATAAATGTTCTTAAAAAAAAAATTGAGTTGAACAATCCTTGAATAACAATTGTGTTTAGTGACAAGGACCCATAACAGAAATTTAGATTTGCCGATAAGTTAAAAGTTGATCATTACACAAAATTGCTTAATACGGAGCTATGCTTTTCTAGAAAAAATTATATGAGTGGATAATGTATTAGATCCATTTTGTTATTGCTGAGTCTCTAAGTCGTGTCCAGCTGTTTGCGACCCCATGGACTGTAGCCTGCCACACATCTCTGTAGATGGAACTTCCCAGGCAAGAATACTAGAGTGGGTTGCCATTTCCTTCTCCATGCTTCTTTCTATTAATTTCTGAATGTTTTATATTGGATTTAGAAAAACTATAAAGTGGCGCCACCTGGTGGTCACTACCCAAAGTGTTTGAATTAGCCTTGCTAATCAGTCACTGATGATCATTATTTCATGAGAATTTCAAAATTTTATAAATTCTGTTATTTCTTCTACATTCATTAGCTGTGATTCCTTCATCATTTACTTACTGAAGTATAGTTCATACAGAGGAGAAAGTACAGATGTGTAGCTTACTTCTTTCAAACTTATTTTTAGGATAATAAATTAGTGTTTTAGAAACCTTCAGAGGTTGTAAATGCTTGTGTATATTTCATTAAGAACTTAAGATTGTTGTATATTTAATGTATTTCAACTAATAGGAGACATTCTTTTTTTTTTTTTGAGACATTCTTTTTGATGCCCAAACCGTACCACCTTTGACCAATGTGTTTATTTTTAACACAAATACTCTAATAGGTAGCAAAGTTGTTAAGTTGTTACACTCTCAGGATAAATTCTTACTACTTTCAAGGAGGTCAATTTGACAATATGTATCAGGAGCATTGGGCTTCCCAGGTGGCTTGGTGGTAAAGAATCCAACTGCCAATACGAGACACAAGAGGCTTGGGTTCCATCCCTGGGTTAGGAAGATCTCCTGGAGTAGGAATGGCAACCCACTCTAGTATTCTTGCCTGAGAAATCCCATGGACAGAGGAACCTGGCTGGCTACTGTCCATGGGGTCAAAAAACAGTCTGACACAACTTAGCAACTAAATGACAACAACATCAAGAGCCTTAAAGATATTTATAGTCTTTGATGTATACCCTAGTATCACACTTAAAGAAATCTTTTCTATGAAAATAGTCGGGTGTTGATAATGTTTGTACAAAGACAGTAATTCTAGCGAACAATTAGAAAGCAATGTCAATAGGTTTTGATATATTTGTATGATGAAATATTATAGCTACTATGTGAAAAATCTAGTTTTTGAGGAATTTTTATTATCATAGTAACATTTTATGATCCTATATTAATTCAAAGAAGCAGACTACCAAAATCTTATATACATAATATTATCCCAATTATTTTATACAAATATGTACATAAACAAAAGTCTAGTAGGAAGATATACTTCAAAATGTTAATGACAGTTATATCTAGATGGTGGATTACAGAATTTTTAATGCCTCCTTTGCACTTTTTTATTTTACAAACGATCTTCAGTACTATGTATCACAGCGTGTACGTGCACACTAAGCCGCTTCAGTCGTGTCCAATTCTTTTTGACCCTGGATGTGTAGCCCACCAGGCTCCTCTGTCCATGGGATTCTCCAGGCAAGAAAACTGGAGTGGGTTGCCATGCCCTTCTCCAGGGAATCTTCCCAACCTGGAGATGAAACTTGAGTCTTCTGCACTGGCAGGGGCTTCTTTACCACCAGCGCGCCTGGGAAGCCCATGTATCACAGTAGAAGCTAGTATTGAAATTTGCTTGTGGGTAGTGCTGACTTGTTATTTTTTGAGTAATAAACCACCAAAGTAAATGTCTTTTTCTGTGTTAGTAGAAATTGTGCAAAAAAGAAGGAATATTTTTTTTCTGAACCAAAAGTTCATTCTGACTTAAAGAATGAAAATTGAATTGAGTTGAATTTGAAATGAAACACAGAGGTGATGTGTTTTAAGCCTGGTGTACTGCAGTCCATGGGGTCACAAAGAGCTGGACATGACTGAGAAACTGAACTGAACTGACTGAAGATCTGATCGTTGGAATTAATTATGCTTCTCCAAAAGTCAATTTCTTCTGTGCTATCCAATGAATCAATCTGATATTCTGGCTTGATTCTTAATGTGAATGAGAGCATCAGCATAGATTAAGATGGATGTGTCTGCCATTTGTAACAGGTTTCCACAGGACATCTCCTCCCATCAGTTCCCTTCTTGATACTGACAGTTTCTAATTTTTGACATCCTGATGTCAAGTTGTCTCACCACCTCTGGTCCAAACCACTTATTAAGCCCTTAATTTCTGCTTTTCCTTATTACCAAAAATTATTTGTGAAAGTATTCAATGTCAAAAAGTTAGATAACCCTGAAGAGCTAAAAAAAAATAAAATTCACAAATCATTCTGTCAAAACATTTTAACCACATTGCATAAATCCTATTTCCTGGACCTGCGAGCTCTTTGGGGATAAGATTCTTATCAAGTGTATCCTTTGTTTCCCTTGTCCCTAGAATAGTACTCATTTCCTGGGTGTTCACTCATGGTGAAGGAAGGGGAAGAGGAGGAAGAAGAGAGGGGAAAAGGAAAGCATTCCTGGTCAGGCAACTACATGGAAAAAGGCCTGGTTGGAGGGATAAGCTCTGGTGTTAGAGAGGCTGAGGGGACACAGCCCTGCCTAATATGAGGGATTAGGTGTAAAGTTATGGGAGAAGGTTTCTAGCAAATATGGCAAGACTGTGAAGGGTCCCAGCAGTTGGCTGGAGAGTTTGTCTATAGCATGAGTTGGTAAGGGACCAGAAGGAAATCTATCTTACTATATGAAACAGCCCTGCATTTCTTAATTCTTTGAATCAAATAATTGATTTATAATGAAAGTTGGTGGCAAGAGGACCTACACATTAGACTTTTTAAAATGCTCTATAACTATACAGAAATAAATCCATAAATTTAATGAGATTAAATACTTTTTACCTAGAGGAGGGCATGGCAACCTTCTCTTGCCTAGAGAATCCCCCTGGACAGAGAAGCCTGGCGGGCTATAGTCCACGGGGTCACAAAGAGTTGGACATGACTGAGCAACTAAGCACAGCAAAGCACAGATACTTTTTAAGGTACAAGTTACATGGAATAAAATTCATCCTTTTTAGTGTACAGTTCTATGAGTTTTGATAAATGCCTAGATAGTATAACCCACATCACAATCAAGATTTAGAAGAGTTCCATCATAAGAAAAAGTTTTCCCTCAGACCTCTTTGCAGTCAACCTCTCTATCCAGCCCTTGGCAACCAAAGATTTGTTTTCTGTCCCTATCATTTTGCTTTTCCCAGAATGTCATGTGAGCTGAATCATCCAGTGTGTAGCCTTTGGAGTCTGACTTCTTTCATGTAATCCATTTGAGAATAATCCATGTGGTTGCATGTATCTGTCCTTTTTTCTATTGCTGATTAGTATCTCCATGTATAGAGGTACCACAGTTTGTTTAATCATCCATAATTTAAGGGCAATAGATTCCTTTTTAATATAACACAAATACTGTACCTTTGATCAGCCCAAATAAGATTTCTAAGTTTTAGAGATCTATTCACTAATTGTCAAAGACACCTGAAGACAGGAAAAAGAGAAAATCCAACCACAGTATAATTTTGGAAATATGAGTGTCGCTGTCCAGTAGACTCATTTTCAGAGCAGTCAGAGAGACGAAGAATGACTGACGGTCTCCAGTACTGTGCCCTGGAGTGGCCTGACCCACCACAGTGTCCCTCTAGGACATGGAAAGCTATTTTCTGAGCTTCTAGCTGCATATTTGAAAAATGAAGTTACTATCCTTTTTAGGTTTACAACATCCTTGGAGACCAAGTCTGTGACTCTGGGTTACATATCATTCGGTGAGTGATGAGGCATGTGATCATAATGGAGGGAAGAAGAACCAAGAAAAAGAGAAGACAGGCCGGGGAGGAAGGGAGTGGACAGGGAGGGTGGAGGTGTGTGTCTGGCTCTCCACTGAGCTGGCATGGGAGGCCCTCTCTGCTTCATGCCCCCCACCCACAGGTTCTGGTGCTCACATGGGTGGTGGGAGTTCTAAGAATCTGATTGAAGATACAGTCAGAGGTGAAATGGATCATTTAAAAACTTCTACTTATTTAGTGGTTTGGTTCTTCTAGACAAAGAATTCAAAAAAAATGGCATGTGTGGTAAGTCGCTTCAGTCGCGTCTGACTCTTTGCGACCCCATGGACCATAGCCCACCAGGCTCCTCTGTCCATGGGATTCTCCAGGCAAGAACACTGGAGTGGATTGCTGTGCCCTCCTCCAGGGGATCTTCCTGACCCAGGGTCAAACTCACCTCTCTTACATCTCCTGCATTGGCAGGCAGGTTCTTTACCACTAGTGCAATGGTGTTTAAATTTTCTGCTATTTGGGGATAATACCTTGGGTTTATATAGAAACTTCCTATTGAACAACAGTGGTCTGGGAGGCCAGAGCTGGGGGAGGACACTGGCTTCCCTGGTAGCTCAGATAGTAAAGCGTCTGCCTACAACCCAGGTTTGATCCCTGGGTCAGGAAGATCCCATGGAGAAGAAATGGCAACCCACTCCAGTATTCAGGCCTGGAAAATGCCATGGACCAAGGACCTGGTAGGCTACAGTCCACAGAGTCATAAAGGGTCAGACACAACTGAGCACCTTCACTTTCACTTTCTAAAAAATTACAGAAAACAAAAAGAAAGCTCATTGTATTCCCCTCATTTCCACCCTAGAAATACTTGTGCCTTAAAAAGAGGGAAATGTAAAAGGTCTTTGGAATTTAAACTGAATTTATGAAGACAAAGAAATTATCCTTTTACTCTTTTCAGAATATAATTGATTGAAATAAAACTTAGTTGCTGGAATTAAGAAGACCACACGTTTGTCTAAAGGAAATGCACACAGGGTTTAAAAAGATATACTCCCTATGATATGATGAATACGAATATTTCAACATGGCTTTGGAAACTCAGATTTTGGACTTTAAGGAGCCATCACTCCCCCGACACAGGCCCTCCAGTGATCACTTTTGTTCAAGAAGAGTAAGAAGCAGATTTTACTAGAAGTCAAGAATCAGAGCCATGGGAGACTGAAACTTGGGCTTGAATGGGAAGACTGGGATGTACTGATGAGCTTCTTTCTGACTCTAAGTGATGTTTTCTTTGTCCTTTATCTCAAGGTATTTTGAAGCCAAATTCTAAGCATATTCATGAACGAAAGAAACTGAAGAAATTGCCTGGGATTAAGAGTTACAAAGACTTGGTTTTTCTGAGTCACGGGTGAGCCATTTTTGAAAGGACTGTGTTCAGAAAGGCAGTTTTATAAATGAATGCTATGTATAGGTAAAATTAAAGGTAAACAAAAGTATAAAATGCTACATAAGAGGTTTTTAAAATTTCCTAGTGCTGTATGGTTAATCAAGGGCTATTGTGTGTGGAAGAGAGGGAAGTTGCTTCCATTGCTTGTATTTGGCTGTTAGTGCATTTTTATTAGATATTTATATGGGTGTGCATTTCACCACAAGTTGAATGGAGAGCTGAGTTCTGTTATTTCAAGTCTCACAGGTTCATATTTATGAAATTCACGTAAAGATAAGCTAAAGTCGACACTTGCTTAGCAGATAAAAATAAAGGACTGAAGGGTAGATTGAAGAGATTGATCTTTTAGAGCATTTTGGAAGATCAATATGCAAACAATGACAACACTAATTATAAATCCTTCTTGTTTCTCCTGAAAAACAAGAAGCCTCAGAATTTCTGGAGACATGAATTTTGTTACTCTATTTTGAATTGCTGTAAACTTCTCTTTTTACCGTCCATTTTTAAAACGGAAAAAAATCAATGTATACTTTTAAAGAAAACATTTGTATGAATTTAGAAGATGAATTCCCCAGCAGTTTCTTCATTGTGGCACGTAGGATGTTTCAGTTGTGGCAGGTGAACTCTTAATTGAGACTTACGGGATGAAGTCTCCTGACCAAGGATTGAACTTTGAACCTGGGCCCCCAGGAATGGGATCTCGAAGTCCTACCCATTGGACAAGCAGGAGGTCCCCTCCCCAGCAATTTCTTTGACTTGGTGACCCTTGGTATAGTCTAGATTATAGCTGTCTTAAGTGAAAGACCTTGACAATTTTAGAGAGAGTAAACAGAGGAATATAAAGAAATATAAAGAATATAAAGAAAGACTACAAATAAAGCTGAGCACCGAAGAATTAATGCTTTTGAACTGTGGTGTTGAGAAGTTCAACACCATGAACTTGAGAGTCCTTTGGACTGCAAGGAGATCCAACCAGTCCATCCTAAAGGAAATCAGTCCTGAATATTCATTGGGAGGCCTGATGCTGAAGCTGAAACTCCAATACTTTGGCCACCTGATGTGAAGAGCTGACTCATTGGAAAAGACCCTGATGCTGGAAAAGATTGAAGGCAGGAGGAGAAGGGGATGACAGAGGATGAGATGGTTGGATGGCATCACTGACTCGATGGACATGAGTCTGAGCAAGTTCCGGGAGTTGGACAGGGAAGCCTGGCGTGCTGCAGTCCATGGGGTTGCAAAGAGTTGGACATGACTGAGTGACTGAACTGAACTGACTGAGGCTCGCAGTGGCCATGTCATAAATGGCAGACTGGGAGCGGAGCCCCTTCTGAGTACAGAAAAGGTCATTTTCCCATGAGCGTGGGAACGGCCTTGAACCGAGTTTCTGCTAGGGAGGAAAGGGGCCCTTGAATGTTGGTCACCACAACCTGGTGCAGTTTTAGGTCTCGCTCTGCTCTGTTCTATGCTTCAAAGTGCCACCTGGGAAGGCGCAGTGGTCAGAAGCCACCACCAGGATGGGAAGCTCACTAAACAGGTGGGAAGAGGCAAGTTCCCTGGGTCAAGGGGGTCTCTAAACAGGGCTGGGGCCCTGGAGGCAGCAGAGCTTCCGGTTGTGGAGGGGAGGCTGGGGGATTGGCTTTTACTTGCTTTTGGAGAAGACAGGGGACACTGTCTGGTCAAGACAAGCACTAGCTCTGAGCCCAAGGTGTTCAGGTTTCTTTCTAAGTGGTCCTCACCACCCCTGTCTGGCCTAGAAAAGAATCCAGGGACTCAGGGTAGATATTTCATAGATTTTAACATTTGGTCGGCGTTTCCCCTCCATATATTTCTCAATCACCTCTACATTTAGCACAGCACAGGAAGATAGTGTTCCCAGCAGACAACAGATACCTCTCTGACTGCAATCAGACATCAGGAGCCCTGCAATTCACCTTCAGGAGACTCCCAGAGCTGTGTGCATTAAAACTGGGCCCACATTTTGAGATGTGGGGAAGCATGGTAAGATGGATTTTTCTGAATAGACAGTGCAGGAAGCTGGAAAATTGACTAGATTGAGAGCTGATTTGGGATTGAGTCCTGGAGGTAAAGATTCTTGCCATGAAAACTGCTTTGGACTTGTACAGAACTGACTTTGAATCTTGGCTCTGTTCTGCCACACAGTAGTCCTTTAACTTCTCTGAGCCTCAAAGTCCTCACCTGCTAAGTGGATACAAGGACCCACCTCAAAGGGCTGGGATGAGGATCAAATGAAAGAATGACTCATAGAGTGCCTGGCACAGTGCCAGGAAGTGCTGGTAAGTGAGGAGTGACGGGGAGAAGAGAGTTTGGTTTGATGTGGGAAGAGGAAAGGTGAGACTTGGGCTGTGTCTAGGGACCGAGGGGCCATCATTTCCTAATACAACCTGAGGCAGGAGAATCCTGGAAGCAGTTACCCTGGAAGAGATGTTGTAAGAAGGGGTGCACAAAAAACCAAGTGCAAACTTCTGGCTAGGTGAAAAAAGAAAGAATATTGACTGCACAGAGAGGGTGAGTAGTCTGACTGATGTGTCCCAGATGACAAGAGGCGAGACCCGAAAACAAATCCCATGCCCTTGGTGGGGACACTCACATCCGCCCTCCACATCACCTTCTTAAGATGATACAGAAATGGAGACCGCATTAGGAGTAAGGGTGAAAAAAAAATGTAGTCTCTCCCTGAAGATTATGCTGCTCATCTTAAAACCAGGCAACTTCATTTTAGCTGTGGAGGAGATAGCAGGAAGTTGATGTCTAGTCCTTTGAGAGAGTGATAACGATGTGTGGGCTGCTCAGTTAAAAGTCAGACTAAAAGCCTAAAGCTAAACTGCATGATTTCCTGAAGAAATCAACGGGTTCTTTCACTCTTTTCCTTCTGTGTGTGGGATGTTATTATTTTAGATGTGAAACACAGAATTTTAACTTGCATTAGGGAAAGAAAATGGAGGGAGAAAGAATGGGCCAGTCAGAGCTCTTCAGCCCCAGCAAGACTCCTGGCTCCTCTGCAACTGTGTGAGCTTGTC
>NW_011494754.1:1080946-1105805 GCF_000754665.1 Bison bison bison | reverse complement strand
GCAATCACATACAGTGTCACAGGAAAAAAGGTAGGGTTGATACCTTCTGAACCAGAATCATTTACTGATGATAATTTAAAAGGTAAATAAAGTATCCCTGAGTAGTTCCCACTAATACTCCCAGGGCACAGACAAAGCACATCAGGACTCCAGAGAGGTTCCTTGTCCCTAATTTGTCTAGAGCTTCTGGAGATGGGAACAGAGCCAGGAGGACCATGGAGACCCGAGGGGTTGTCCACTATGGTAATCACTGTTTGCCCAGGCTTTTTGGGGGTCAGGGATTTTACCACCTGCACATGATTATACCTTATAAAAATACACCCAATAATAGATCCCACTCTGCAGTGAAGATGCACAAATGTGCATGCAACAGCACGGATGAATCTTGAATGTATTATACTAAACGAAAGAAGCCAGACTCAGAAGGCTACAGCTATAGATTCCATGTAGAAAACATTCTGAAAAAGATAAAACTATAAGAACAGAAAGCAGACCACTGGTTGATGAAGGCTTGAGTTGACTACAAAGGAGCATGAGGGAATGTTTGAGGTGGTGGAACTTTTCATATCTTGATTGTTGTGGTAGTTACACAAGTATAGATGTTTATCAAGACTCACACATGCGTGCGTGCTAAGTTGCTTCAGTCGTGTCTGATTCTGTGCTATCTCATGGACTGCAGCCCACCAGGCTCCTCTGCCCATGGGATTCTCCAAGCAAGAATACTGGAGTGGGTGGCTGTGCCCTCCTATAGGGGATCTTCCTGACCCAGGAATCAAACTGGCATCTCTTACATCTAACCTGCATTAGCAGGTGGGTTCTTAACCACTAGTGTCACCTAGGAAGCCCAAGACTATACACTAAAAAATGGATGTAAATTAAACCTCAAAAAACTTGATTAATTTTTTTAAAAAGAACCATTAACAAAGATTAAATGACACACACACACATATATATATATATGTGTGTATATATATATAAGTATTTAGAATGAAGTGTGTGGATGTCTATAACTAACTTTGAAAGCATTTTTGCTTTGTTTTGTTTTTAATTTTTGGCTGTGCTACAGGGCTTGTGCGATCTTAGTTCCCCAATCACGGGTTGAACACAGGTCCGAACCAGTGAAAGCATGAAAACCTAACCACTTGACAGCCAGGAAATTCCCTGAAAGCACTGAAAATAAGATTTATTCATGGATTGATAGAGGGATGGATATATGGATAGGTATAAGATAAAGCAAGTATAGTAAAATATTAGTGGTAGAATCTAAGTGGTGGTTATTTGGATAGTCCCACTATAATTCTTTCAACCTTTCTGTATGTAAAAATTGTGCTTATGAAATCTTGGAAATCATTTAAAAATACATCTAACACATTCCTTCATCATCTGCACCACTTAGAGGGTGCTTTCAGGCCCACAAAATTGCTTTCATAGTTTCTGACAGCTCAAAGAAGCATCTTTTCTCTCCCTTTGAAACCATCCTGACAGAAGTAAAGCTTCCTCTTGGTCCACAGGGGGGAATCTCTTGAGATTATTTGCAGGCTCATTTGCATGTATTTGCTATCCTCCTATTAACACAATACAAGCAAGTAAGTTCTTTATGGCTTTTTGTCACTTGCTTGAACACTGAAGAATTGGATTAATTTGACTCTATTCGTACAAAAACTTCAGGGAACAAAGCTCTGGGCAGCAGCAATTCGGATGGTTAGCAAATATCCCAGACTCTGTTTTTCTTGATCTCACCTAGCTCTTTTTTGGGGGGAGGCTCTGGTTTAAGATGCCTCTTTCCATTACATTCTATGATGAAGATCCATGCTAATCTACCCAGCCGTAAGCACAAGGGCATCCTAGTATCTTGCAAACCAGGTACCAACCTGTGATGGGATAAGGAATGGTTGGACTTGTGTTCAAATCACCCTTCGTGTGGTGGGGGATGAAAAGATTTACCCTTCATAGAGTGTGTAGGGATAGTTTTCTGAAAGTAGATACACAAACCCACTCCTGATTACCCTGATCTTTTAAACACGCCACATTATTATCTGAGTACAGACAGGGCAGCACAGCATGGCTGGAAAGTCAGAAACTACCAGGTTATGTGAAAATTAAGTGGACTGTTCAGTCCCCATCCAATTCAATCCACTTTTATAATTATAATAATTTTTAAGGTATATTTCAGTGAATCAGATTAGATATATTCAAAATGCCCAAACTCTGCAGGCCTCCATTTGAATTTGACTGTATCGATCCAGTCTAAAGATTATTTATGGATACTGACTGTCAGAAAAGTACTCAAGTTATGTTGTTAAATGAAACAAGCAAGTTGCAGAACAGAGCCCATGAAAATAACATATTGATCACATTTTAGAAAAAGAAATGGGAGCACTGTGCTGTACGATGAGGGGGCTGGGAATTCTAGATGACTTTCCCCTGCTCTCTTATGTGTTTTTTTTTCCCTTTTTTAAAAAGATTTACTTAATTATGGCTGTGCTGGGTCTTCGGTGCTGCACCCAGGCTTTCTCTCGTTGCAGTGAGTGGGGGCTACTCTTCATTGCAGCGCATGGGCTTCTCGGTGCAGTGGTTTCTCTTGTTGCACAGCACAAGCTCTAGGCACTTGGGCTTCAGTAGTTGTGTCCCGCGGTATGTGGAATCTTCCTGGACCAGGGATTGAATCCATGCCCCCTGCACTGGCAGGCAGATTCTTTACCACTGAGCCACCAGGGAAGCCCTCATATGTTTTTTTTGTATTGTGTGGTTATTATACAACAAAGACGTAATAGTTTTGTATCAGATCAAAACAAACTAAAGACGTTTAGTTTGTTTTTAGGCTAAGATGGTTTCTATCCCCTAAGACTCTTCCCCCACCTCCCCTACCCCATCCTAATACACTGGCTTAATTCTGTGGAGAAAGTCTGCAATTTTGGTAATTTTCTGCTTCCAACCGGAGTCCAAGATGTTATTCCAGTGATGAACTTTGGGGCTTTTTAGATCTCTCTACCAACAACCAATCTGAGGATTAAAGGCTTTAAGACCCGCCACCAAGCTCTGAGTCCTCTAATCCCACTGCTGTTTTCATTTTTTTAATTTTAGTTAGTTGTATTCAAATTTGTTTCTTCTTCCTCTCCTTTCTCTTTTCCTCCACACTCTCTCTTTTTCCATCCTTGGCTGGAGACAGCTGAAATATCTGTCCAGGTCAATGTACATACAAAGAGAGCACTTTCTCAATCAACAGAACCCCCTTGAATTATTCAAAGTATCTCCTGTTCTCAGGTTTCCAGTCCTTTTTTTCCTTGACAGTATAAGCTGGAATGGGGCATTTGGCAGTGGCACTCCAGCCTCAATTGTTCAGGCAGGAAGGACGAGGGTAAGACTCCCATAGAAATAACTAATATTCTGCATGATGAGAAAATAGGTAAAGTCATGTTTGAAGTGATATAACCAATTCTTACACCAGTATGAATACTAGGCTCCCTACGACAAAATATAGCCAAATTCTCAGTAACTGGCAGAACAGCTGGAAAACAGGATGTGGAACTGGGGAGAAACTCAGGCCCTAGGGAGCTGGCCTACCTGCTGTCTGGGCTGAGGCTGTTCATGGGCAACTTTAAGAGATGGCTAGACTGAAACCTGGGCTTCCCTTGTGGCTCAGTGGTAAAGAATCTGCCTGCCAATACAGGAGACTTTGGTTCAATCCCTGGATTGGGAAGATCCCCTGGAGGAGGAAATGGCAACTCACTCTAGTATTCTTGCCTGGGAAATCCCATGGACAGAGGAGCCTGGCTGGGAACTACAGTCAATGGGGTCGCAAAGAGTCAGACACAACTGAGTGACTGAATACGCAGCACGCACGCAGACTGAAACCTAGGATAATACGTGATCTGTGGATTACAGAAATGTTCTTGAAGGCTTCTTTATTTGCTTTTTTATACTTGAGGTGACCCCTTGCTCACTTCCTCCCAAGTCTTTATGTTTATGGCTTTCAAGGAAACAGAAATCAAGAAAGGAACTCATGGGGTGTAAGACAGGACAGAACCACCATGGAAAACAGTATGACGGTTCCTTTAAAAACTTAAAACAGAGCTACCATATGATTCAGTGATCCCCCTCCTGGACATGTATCCAAAGGAAACTCTAATTCCAAAAGATACATGCACCCCAATGTTCATAGCAGCACTATCTACAATAGCCAAGACATGGGAGAAACCTAAATGTATATTGACAGATGAATGGATAAAGGAGATGCGGTACGTATATACAATGGGATATTAGCCACAAGAAAGAACTAAATAATGCCATTTGCAGCAACATGGATGGACCTTGAGATTAACATACTAAGTGAAGTAAGTCAAACGGAGGAAGACAAATATTGTATGAAATCACTATATATGGAATCTAAAAAAATGATGCAAGTGAATGTACAAAACAGAAACAGACTCAGACAGAAAACAAACTTATGGTTACTAAAGGGGAAAAGCAGGGGGTGCACAGGGGGGTAAGCTAGGAGTTTGAGATCAGCAGATACAAACTATGTATAAAATAAGTTCCTACTGTATAACACAGAGAACTATATTCAACATCTCATAATAAGCTATAATGGAAAAGAATATGAACTGTATATATATATATATATTTACACGTGTATATATATATATATATACACACACACACATTCAGTTCAGTTCAGTCACTCGGTCATGTCCAACTCTTTGCGATCCCATGGACTGCAGGGGGTCGAGGACAGCAGGCCTCCCTGTCCATCACCAATTCTTGGAGCTTGCTCAAACTCATCTCCATCGAGTTGGTGACGCCATCCAACCATCTCACCCTCTGTTGTCCCCTTCTTTCCCTGCCTTCAATCTTTCCCAGCATCAGGGTCTTATCCAAGGAGTCAGTTTTTTGCATCAGGTAGCCAAAGTATTGGAGTTTCAGCTTCAGAATCAGTCCTTCCAATGAGTATTCAGGACTGATTTCCTTTAGGATGGACTGATTGGATCTCCTTTCAGTGCAAGGGACTCTTAAGAGTCTTCTCCAACACCACAGTTCAAAAGCATCAATTCTTCAGTGCTCAGCTTTCTTTTTAGTCCAACTCTCATATCCATACACACATATATATATACACACACACACATACATCTGTAACTGAATCACTCTGCTGGACACCAGAAACTAACCCAATTTTGTAAATCAACTATACTTCAATCTTAAAAAAAAGAATCGAGAAGACCACTTTGTATCAGCAACAGCACCACAAGGAATTTGACATTTGGGAGCAAGTCTAATGGTGTCAGAACAAGGGCAAGCAAATCAGGAAAGGCAACAATATGGCTTCTTCTCTGGTCTAGGATGTTTGGGTGTCTGTACCCAGGCTGAAAAGCTCAATCTGCAGCCATATGGCTTCCCCAAGCTGGTGAAAAATCCTGAGGGTGAGGAGCCCTGGGGAGAAATGTGAGAATTGTTCCAGCCCGACAGCACGTCTGCCGACCCTCCCCAGATAACAGGTGAGCCAGGAAAGGCGATAGTCAGCCAGACTGCTCTGTAAGCTGATGCTGGGTCTTTGGCAAGTACTAGTCATCTGCCAAGTGGGCAGCCCTGCATGGAGGCAGGCACCTTTCCTGCACGGGAAAGGTGCCCTGCATACTGCTCCATCCACTGGCCCCCTCTGGGGTCTGCCCAGCACCAACCGTGGCCTCCATTTCATCTAGTGACACAGGTATTTAGAAGACTCCAAGACTTTCCTTTGAACCAGACTGCCTTCCAAAGCCACACTGCATAAGGAACAACCGGCTGGGTTCTTCTTACCTCTGGCTCTCAGGCGTAGGAGAGCCGCCAATCTAGGAGAGCCCTCCTTCAAAGTCACACCTGCACTCCCAACCACTGTCCAGAGACAGGTCTGTGGAACTCAGACTGCTGCCTACCGGTCCCCTTCATGCCCCATGATGATCAAGAAAACCACCACACTGAGTCAGGGAAAGGGCCAAACCAGACAACCAGAGACAGCCACGTCACATTAACACTGGGAAGGAAGTGACCAGTGGTATCTTGGGGACAGCAGCATTCCTGACTCCCAGACGTCTATCAGCTATGTCACTGTTGTCCTTTCAGGGACAAGAGAACTGCCTCCATTGTTTCCCCTGGGCCCGCAGAGGGTGTCGCCTGTAGTCTCCATCAATGCTCTCCCCAGATGTGGGGCAAAGCAGTAAGTTCCCCTTGGCCTGTGCCACCTGGATGCATTCACTTGTACTGCAAACTGCTGGGGATGCACCGTGGGTGGAAAACACCCTGGCTTCCCAGATCAGGAGTTAGTTGCACCCCCAGGAGCCAGAGTGGTTTTCCCCTGGCAGGACTGAGTTGCCTCCTGCCTCGCATGGTGCAAGCTGGCCAGATGAGGGGGTAAAGTGGTATGATGTTAGGAGCTAAGGAAGAGGGGGGCTGCCTTCTCCAGCATGGCATTTCCCTCCAGACCAGAGTGTGGTGGTGGCCATGGCAGCCCCTTCGCCCTGTCCCAAATGTCACCCCTACCAGTCTCTCAGACCCCAAAGAGCTGCTGCTGCCATGTGTCAAGCACTGTGGTAGGCGCTTGACATATTTTATCTTTTAATTTCCCCAATAACATTGCAAGGTTGGTGTCATTACACCAAAGCCCATTTTGGGCTTAAGGAAGTGGACATTCAAAGAAGTAGAGGGACTTGCCCACAATAGCTACGATGTAGAAGAGGGATGTGACCTCCCTGTTATCAATGTTTATACACTTTCCAGGTTTTCTCTCCTTTCACCATCCCTCAACCTTAGCAGACTCAAGGAAAGTCAGGGTCATTCTTATCTGTGCCCACCCCTCGCGGCCAGACCCTGAGCAGACACTGCCATCATTCAGAAAGCCGGGCGCCCGCTTTGCTCTATCTGGACCCCTTTGTACCTGGGGAGGGCTCAGGTAGGCAGCGTGATAAGGTTTTCAGGATGTCAGATAAGCACCTCCTCAAGATAACTGCCCACCATCACATATTTGGGGCTTTCTCTGCTGGTATCTTTTATTTTTATTATTTTCTTTAGACAATTGATTTAATTGATGGCTTCTTACAGCTCAAACGTTGGTTTCATTATTTTCCACCCCACACAATTATAGACTGTAAATCATGTAAATATCTCATTACAGACTCTGGCAGTGAAAAGAAGAAGTGAGAGGGACTAGGGGAAGACTGGTCTTTGGAGGTCACTGCTTTAAATATACATTTGATTGAATTCAAACATTTTCAAGTATGCTAGGTGCCAGAAGTTTTGCTAAGGGTTACAGGCTTTAGGGGAGCACATTAAGAATTGTATTCTACCTGGGAGATGTGAATGCAAACTATGTATTAAATCATATTAGGGAATCATCATTCATTTTATTATGCAGTTAAATAGAAAAAGGCCCTTAGTTTTTAGAGATGCTCTTACTAAAATATTTAGAGTTGAGATGTCATAATGCTTGTAATTTATTTTAAACTCTTTCAGCAGGAAAACAGATGAAGCAAATGTGGCAAAATTAATAACTGTTAAATTAGATGATGGATATATGAGATTCATTATATTCTCTACTTTCCTGAACATCTGAAAAATTTTCACGGTAAGAAGTAAAAAAGAAAAACAAAGCTTTCCTGAAGCTCAAAATCAAAGTTCTATTGCAAGGATGACAAATGGTTTTGTAGTAAGCAGAATTCTAGTATGTTCCCATGATTCCTGCCCCTGGTGTACATTCTCTGTATAATTTCCTTATGTAGGGTGTAGGCAAGGCTTGTGAATATGATTAGGTTTTACTTCCATGATTAGGTTTCAGTATATGGCAAAGATTTAAAAATTTACACATGCAATTAAGGTCCCAGATGAGTTGATTTTGAACTAAACAAAAAGGAAGTTGCCCTGGGTGGGCCTGGCCTAATCAGACGATCCCTTTGATGGCAAGATTACAGACAGCAACAGACACTCTCTAGTTGGCCTTGAGGAAACAGAACTGCCAAGTTGTGGAGAGGGCCCTGTGGTAGGGAATAGTGGGTAGCCTTTAGGGAGCAATGGATGAGGCTTTGCTCATCCCTCAGTCCTAAAACGACAGGGAACTGAATTCTGCAAACAACCACTGAACTCGAGGAAGACCTTGAGTCTCAGAAGAGACTGTGAACTTGGCTAACACCCTGACTGCAGCATTGGGAGACCCCGAGGAAAAGACCCAGCTGATTCATAACCAATCTCCTGACTCATGGAAATGGTGAGATAATAAATGTATGTTGTTTTCAGACAATCAACTTGTGATAATTTGTTGTGAAGCAATAGAAAAAACAAATTCACATTTCAACTGTCGTGGCAAGTCTAACTTATTACAAATAGCAGCATTATATTGGAAAGGATTCTAAGACTGGGCATAGCCTCCTTGGGAAAAAAAGAAAGACAGAGAAAGTTGTGGTTGATTAGCAATGTCTGCACGAGCGTGAAAGGGGTGAGCTGTACCATGTGTACCTCTTACTGCCATTCAAGGTTGCTTGCTGTATTTAAGGAAAAAAGAGTTATTTTCTGTTTTTTTTTTTTTTTCCTCAATGACAGAATAACCCCAAGGGGCAACAATGCTAGGGTCTCCTAGGGTCACCAAGTTAGAGGGGATGCTAACTTGTAAGAAAGGACTCAGAAAAAGAGGACTGAAATATTATCCCACACAGATCCTAGCAACTGATAAACAATGTCTAGGATGAGCCTTGCAGGCTGGTGTTTGCAGTGAAGGCTTCTCCATTGTTCCTTCCTTCTTCACTGTCTCCACTCTTTCTCCCTTTCCATGGCCTCTAATTCTCTGCCTTCAGACATGTTCAAGGGTTCCATGAGCTGGATCCTGCTGCTATTTCTAATTCATTCTGACCCTAATACAGCAGGTCAGAATCCCTTCTTCCTCAGACACATAGGCCAAAGAAGTCAGAACTGGCTTACTGAATGTCAAGCGTGGATTAAACATTTATTAACAAATCATTGTTTCATATTAAATCCATGCAGACATCGTATCACAGTACCCAGATGTTAGTTTCATAATTTAAGTGTAATCAGTACAATGAAGCAGGCCCTTCTCCCAAGTTCTTGTTTTTAGAGGGAAGGCTGACCCCTGGGTCAGTATGTAACAAGGCAGATCACACTCCATCCTTTTTCGGTGACACATCCCACAGCAAAGATGTCCTATTCTAAGGAACCACAAAAACTGGAATTTAAAATCAAGCAGATGCAGATATAGTGGGGGAAGGAGAGAGTGGGATGAATAGAGAAAGTAGCATCGACATATATACACGACCGTGTGTAAAGCAGATAGCTGGTGAGAAGTTGCTGTATAACATAGGGAGCCCTGTTTCGTGCTATGTGATGACCTAGGAGGGTGATATGGCGAGAGGGAGGGAGGCTGAGGAGGGAGGTGATGTATGTATAATTATGGCTGAATTGCGTTGTTGTATGGCAGAAAACAACACAAAACTATAAAGTGTTCCCCCCAATTAAGGAATAAATTTAAATAAATAAATAAAATCAAGGTAGGTGCAACCAAAAGAAGCACATGAATAAGGTAAGACTCTGAAAAAATTAGCTTCTTCAGTTACATTAAAGAAAGATTTTGCGGGTGCAATTCCTTGTATCCAGGTGCCATTTGGAATCCAACCAGCCCAGCTTGCCCTCCTAAGCTAGTAGGTGGTCTTTATGTTCCTAAACCATTCATTCATCATAATTTAACTGTCTTTTCCAGGGGCTTTTAACACATAAGAAAGGATCGCCAATGTATAACTAGGCTTAAATACACTATGTGATGGGCCTTTAATGAGAACAACACCCAGCGCTTAAACCAGGGCTTGGTGGCCCACAGCTGTCACATTTTGCATTACAGCATACTATTGGCTATATTTGCAATTTACAGAATTAACTTCCAATATTTATACTTGAGAGCTTTTACTTAGAATATAGTACTTTTCTTTTGCTTTTCTTGAAAAAAAAATGGGAAATCTGACAACCTGTCAGACTCCCCATTCCTCATGCAAGTAATCTGACGGCACTGAATGGTGGGTGCCCTCCTAGATGAGTGCTTTCCCATGTACCACAGTCTCCACCATGCCCTATTGCCTCCTCAAACTGAGGCAAAGTGGCAATTACAATTTATCATCGTGGTTTCACTACTGTTTTTCTCACGGCAGAGATAAGAAGAGAATGAGCTATTCCTCATCACCATGACAATAGCCCTTTCATTCATCTACCTTAGCAGCCAGGCCCCTCTAACCTTTTGAATTTGCTGACATCTGAGTTAAATACACCTTTCCAGCAACAGACATATACCAATTTGTTACTTACTGATGGATAGTGGTTTTGACACATACATCCTTAGAATGCTTTCTCTTTCTCGGATTACTTCAATACTACACTCTCCCTTTTGATTACCTCACACCAGTCAGAATGGGCACCATCAAAAAGTCTACAAACATTAAATGCTGGAGAGGAGAAAAGGGAACCCTCCCACACTATTGGTGGGAATGTAAACTGATACAGTCGCTACAGAAAACAGTACAGACGCTTCTTGAAAAAACTAAAATAGAGCTACCATATGATCCAGCAATTCCAGTCTTGAGCATATATCCAGAAAGACGAAAACTTTAATTTGAAAAGACACATGTACCCCAATGTTCATAGCAGCGTTATTTACAACAGCCAAGACATGGAAGCAACCTAAATGCCCATCAACATATGAATGGAAAAGAAGATCTGGTACACACATAATTTTATTCAGTCATAAAAAAAGAATGAAACATTGTCCATGGATGGACATAAGAGATTGTCACACTAAGTGAAGTAAGTCAGACAAAGACAAATATTATATGATATCACTTATATGGCAATCTAAGAAAATAATACAAATCAACTTATTTACAAAAAAGAAATACACTCAGAGATACTGAAAACAAATTTAGGATTACTAGCGGGGAGAAGACTCTTGAGAGTCCCTTGGACAGCAAGGAGATCCAACCAGTCCATTCTAAAGGGGATCAGTCCTGGGTGTTCTTTGGAAGGAATGATGCTGAAGCTGAAACTCCAATACTTTGGCCACCTCATGCGAAGAGTTGACTCATTGGAAAAGACTCTGATGCTGGGAGGGATTGGGGGCAGGAGGAGAAGGGGATGACAGAGGATGAGATGGCTGGATGGCATCACCGACTCAATGGACATGAATTTGGGTGAACTCCAGGAGTTGGTGATGGACAGGGAGGCCTGGCGTGCCTCCCTGGCGATTCATGGGGTCGCAAAGAGTTGGACACAACTGAGTGACTGAACTGAACTGAACTGAAAGGGGAGAAGGGAAGGAGAGGGATAAATTAGGAGTATGTGATTAATAGATACATACCACTATATATAAAATAAACAACAAGGACCTACTTTATAGCACAGGGAATTACATTCAATATCTTGTAATATCCTATGATGGAAAAGAATCTGAAGCTGTACCACTGAAACTAACACAATACTTTAAGTCAACTATAGTTTAATAAATAACAAATCAATGAATTAAATTAAAGCTTGCTTTTGGTTAGAGTTCCTCTAACTCAAAGGAGATCTTAGGATGAGTTTGATCATTTAAGAAACATATGATTGGGTCCTTAAAGGAAATGTGTCTCGCTGATTCCTGAGTTCATACATTTTAATTACACCACTGCTGCCTGTTTGATTCAGACATTGCATTTTCCCCCTACTGTAAAAAACAAAAATTCCGACCCACACAACCCCTTGATTGGTATTAATATTTGCACTTTCTATCAAGGTGAAGAAATATAGAAAAGAGGCCCTTGCTTGTTACTAAATGAGAGGTAACTAAAAAGCATGTTTAGTTACCTCTCATTAGGACAGAGCTCTTGGAAGGACACAGGAACAGAGAGGAGTGGGTGAAAATTAAGAAAAGACCATTGGGAGAGGAGGCACAGGACACGAAGGAGTAGGTGTAGGGGGATGCTTGGAGCCTATTAGCAGAAGGGGCCCAAATGCCTGTGTTGAGGAAGGTGTGGGGGGGGATGGTAGGGAGGAGAGGGGAGCGGGCAGCATCCGGACACTCACGGTTGAGCTGCCGCCTCCGGATCCGGTCCCTCCATGGTCTGTTTCTGATCCAGTGCAGTCGTGATGGTAACACCATGGTTCCAAAGCGAGGGTCTAACACCTCCTCATGGCTGGAGAACAAAAGTGCTTGCAGCGATACAGGAAGTCAAGGCCAGACGTACAAAAAAAAAAATTTTTTTTTTGAGCCCTCTTCTTCTTTTTTTTTATATCCGAGGCTTCCGTTGACTTCTTTTATCTTGTAACTTGCCTTTTTTTTTTTTTTTTTACCTTCCCTTAACTCCGGACTGGCCCGAAGGCAGCTGCTGTGCTGGGCTGCCCGGCTCCGGCCTCCTGTGCCATGTTTTATGCATGAAGATGATGGGCTGGTAATTTATTCGTGCTGAGATCGCAGGGCTCCTGTGTCTGCCCCACGTCAGAGGCTGGGGGAGGGCAGGTGTATCTATCTGCAGGAAGAATGGCCTGAAATGGGGATCCCTCTCTGCAGGCGGGATTGAAGATCTGAGCTTGGCTGCCAGGACACGGGGCAGGGTGACTGGAGCCCCAATCAGGCAGTGGTGCTCTCCTTTTAGGGCATGTGATCTATTTGCTTCTGGGTCTGTACTGCCTAGTCTAGTGCCTGGCACAGTTTGCGAACAATAAATACTTGTTGACTAAATGAAGGTTCAATGGTAACCAACATCAGGACTTCACTGTGCCCACATGAATCCTTTATACTCCCTGACCTGCTACATTCACTACCCTCAAAATGCTCATTTGAACTTTCTCATCCATCCCATTGCACACACTTTTGTCTCCACCTGAGACCACACTCCCTCCTCACCCACCCATTCATGCTTCAAAATCTCATTTTCCCGGGAGGTGTTCCTGCACCCACATTGATGGGGCTAGCCCCTACACAGCTGTGCCTCTCCGCTCATCATGCCTGGAAGGGCATGTGTTAGGACTTTTGTTTGTTTGCTGGTTTGTCTTAAGGTGCATGTCCAAACAGCACATCAGCTTCTTGGTGGCAGAGACTGTGTGTTCCTCTCCTAAGCCTGCAGTGTGGTCTGCCTGGGAAACCGGTGGCACCGAGGCATGGCTGGGGCAGCTTGAGCCTGCCTCCCCAAACCTCCACCAGCCCATCCTCAAGCCACACCAAATAAACACACAGTCTAACGAAATGCATTGTATTGGCTATAATAACAGCCTCAATTTGTGACCCCTGGGTGCTGCGCCTGGCAGGGGAAGCGCTGTCTATGATTGATCACTTACTCTGTTCAAGTTCTTCAGTGTGTGATGTCAGATTGCTCCAGAGAGCAGTTATTGATCAAAGCCTCAGGAATAGTCTTGCTAGAAGGTCAGGGCTGGAAAAAGTGATATTCAAGTTACCAAATTTAGCCCAAGATGCTCCACAAGCCTGCTGAATCAGAAACTCTGCCCTCTGTCCTTTGCGTCCCTCCTGGTGCCACTGAGGCAAAACTGCTGGGGGGATGGAGGGGCTGGGTCACGATCGCTACAAACCAGAGGTGTGCTTTAGTCCCTGGGCCTTGTTTCCTTCATCTTAAAATAGAAATAACCTGCATACCCCATGGGGTTGTCAAGATGAAACGAGATGAAGGTAAGCTAACTCTAGGGGTGGGTAGACTACGGGACTGCTCCTTGTCCAACCAGCATTACGCCTGGTGGTGAAGGGAATACGTTCCAGAGCCACACTGCCTGGGCGCAGACTCTTAGTAGCCTGCTTAGTAGCATCATGGCTTTAACCTCACTGTACCTCAGTTTCTTCATCTGTAAAATGGGGCTAAAAAGAACTGCAGCCTTAGGGTCATGCTGACGATTTAGTGAATTAATATAAGCAAAAAGCTTTAGGTTTAGCTTCGAGGAATTGCTCCATGTCATGACAGGCTGTTGGTCACTAGCCATACAAGTTTCTGAAAGTTAGCAAATTCCCTGGGTCTCCCTTGTCTTACCTGCAAAAGGAGGTGGTCTCGGATACATTCTATCAGGAGTCCTGGGTTTAATTTCCTATTGCTGCTATAACTAATTGTTGTTATTTAGTTCCTAAGTCACGTTCGACTTTTTTGTGACCCCATAGACTGTAGCCCACCAGGCTCCTCTGTCCATGGAATTCTCCAGGCAAGAATATTGGAGTGGGTTGCCATTTCCTTCTCCAGGGGATCTTCCCAACACAGGAATCGAACCCACATATCCTGCAATGGCAAATGGATTCTTTACCACTGAGCCACCTGGGAAGCCTCACTAAAACTACCACATGTTTCTTGGCATAAAACAACACAAATTTGTTTTCTTATAGTTCTCAAGGTTGAAGTCTGAAAGGAGTCCAACAGGACTAAGATTGAGATGTCCACAAGATTGCATATCTTCTTGGGGCTCTAGGAGAGGACAGTTTCTTTGCCTTGTCCAGCTTCTAGAAGATTCCTTGAGTCCATTTCCAGGTTATCTTTCTTAGTGTGAGGGACCACTACCTAAACCTTTCTACCAAGTGTAGTGACTTGGCAATTGTGGGTCATGCTGGGCTTTGCTGATCCAGACAAATCGCCACTGGACCTGAGTCCTCACTGATTTGTCTACATCCTAAGCTTCATTTTCTGAAGCAGGGGAAAAGTAGACACCAAGATGAGGACCAAGCCTGTGGAAGTTTTATTGGCTCTTGCCAACTGGACATAATTCCCTAGAGTGACACACCCAGCACAAGAGAGCCGCTTGTCTGAGAGACCTAGGATGGCTATTCTAACAGTTCTGTTTGTTGACTCGTACAACTGCTAATTGCAACATAATTTTCTGCTCTTCACATCACTTACCATAAATCAAATCAGGTAGCTGCCAGCTAGGCAAATTAGAGATGAGGGGAAACTTGGGGAGGCTGTTAGAGTGCTGTGGTCACACTCCCTTCTGTGACTCTCTTTCACCATTTGGCTCCTGCACGTCTGTATCCACAATGAACTTGAATATAGAGAATGTAATACAAAATGAAGCACCGCCCCTCCCCCCAACCCTTTCTTTTTGCAATCAAGATCAGATCTTCTTTCCTCCTCATTAGTCCACACATTTCCCAAACTTCTGCTGCATGAGTCAATGCTTTTCCAATGTACATAATTTACAACAGCAGATGAGGGGAACAATGGACCAGAGTGGGTGGGAAGTACAATCAGGTCTAAGATGAGAGGCAGCTGAAAACTTTGCATTTCCTCATCTCTAGTGAACTGAAATACAAATTTTGCCAGTTTACTCTTTACCATCACAGTGAGACTTGGAGGTGGGAGTGAAACTAGAAACGGAAGCCTCACCTCCATCTCTTGTCATCATTCTTTCTGGTCAGATTGGCAATGCTGTAGACCCCTAGCTCTTACCATATGGTTCCCTTCCCTAACTCTTCGAGCTTTATCTGTTCTTTCATCAAGTACACACTCATAAACGCCCGGGAGTAAATGGTCTGTGGAGTGCTATTCTCCCAAGCGACATTTGCATTTGTGTGAAGTATAGAATATCAATTTTTACTCTTCTCTGGGCTTTTGGTGCTATTAAATTTTCATAAGTTGCAGAATTTCATGGCAGAATCAGAGTCTGCTAGGAGCAATATGTTAAAAAGAATATGGAGAAAAGCATAATTATGTCATCCTTGCTGCTACCTTTTTCCTTTAACTTATTTTCAATAAATGCAAGCTAAGTGTTATGTTCAGGAGAAAGAGCACCAGCATTTCTAGTTCTACATTAAAACTGTCCTGGGGAGAAGCAGACCTTCAATTACTCAGTGGAGAATGGAAATTGCTAAGCCAAGGCACATTGTGCTCCTTTTAAAGAAAGCCATTAAGGAGAACTTGGTATTATTTTAAAATAAAAGCTTATTAAACACCAGGAGGAAATGACAGCATTGCACCTGATTTACTTCTCTCCTGTCACAAACATACCCAAAAGGGACATATGGTTTTGTTTATTTTTTGGAAACTGGAAAGCAATTGAGAGCCAAGTTCTAGTTATGGCTATCGGGCTGTCTATCTACCTGCACTGACTGAGTACTTACCAAGAAACAGGCGTTGGGTTGCATGCTTTAAGTGGCTATGTTATTATATTTAATTCCCCCTATATTCTTATTAATGAGTAGTTTTACTAATCCCATGTTATAGATAAATGAATGAAGGCTAAAGAGTAGTTACTCCAAATAGCAATTATCCGATACAGTATTTTACAGATATTAATTTCAGATCACTGTCACCATAATCCTGTACCCATTTCACAGATGGTGAAACTGGGGGCAGAGAGAAGTTTAATAATTTGCAGGGCTCACACAGCAGCAGGTGACTGAGATGAGATTTGAATTCAGGTAGCCTGGCTCTGTGCCTAACCACAAGCTATATTAACTCAAATTAAGCAATTAAAAAAAAAACAGTGTAACTATGCACAGTTGCTGCTGCTGCTCAGTCACTTCAGTCGTGTCCAACTCTGTACGACCCCATAGACGGCAGCCCACCAGGCTCCCCCGTCCCTGGGATTCTCCAGGCAAGAACACTGGAGTAGGTTGCCATTTCCTTCTCCAATGCATGGAAGGAAAAGTGAAAATGAAGTCGCTCAGTTGTGTCCGACCCTTAGCGACCCCATGGACTGCAGCCTACCAGGCTCCTCCATCCATGGGATTTTCCAGGCGAGAGTACTGGAGTGGGGTGCCATTGCCTTCTCCAACTATGCACTATGCTCTACATATTTTAAATTTGGCAATACTATTCTGTGTTTGAAAGATGTCCCATGCAGCCTTGGCAAAGGCAATTCCTGAATGATAATGAATTAGAACATCTGACAGCTATTAGAGAATTGTCCTAGACAACCTCACATTCAAAAGCCTCACTTTAGAGACAATGAAACCGAGGCTCAGAGAGGTCTGGGGACACATCCAAGTTTGCACAGCAGGTTGATGGATTTGGGCCAAGTCTTAACGCACCTCACCCCCAGTCTCAGTTCAGTATTCTTGCCACTGCTGCTGAGGTCAGATTTCACAGGAGTTTTTAGAGCTAGGACATTTTTTGAGGCTGGTTTTTGTGGAGGAGAGACAGACAATTGTGAGTTGGATGATGAAAGAGCACGCAGTGCCTGCATTCTATCTGCTCTCTTGCTGGCAGACACAGCCCATCCCTGCCCTCTCCCCACCCACCTTCCTCGCTCTCAAACTACTTCTCTGCATCATTTCCTGTCTCAGTGAACAGCCCGCCTCCCAGTCATTGCCCCATCAGAGGCGTAGGTGATCCTCCTAGTGCCCTAAGCTTCCTGCCCACATTCAAACCAACGGCTGATCCGAGGGAATCCACCTCCTTGTCCCCTCCCAGATCTTCCCTCTAGCTGTGCTCACAGCCACCATCCTGGCCCAGACCATCATCCTGTCACATGAGCTGCCTTGACACCCCCTCATCAGTGTCTTCCTGTTCCACTTTTGCCACCCACCCCAATCCACATGCTCATTAAAGCCAGAGTCAACTTCTGAAAATGCAGGTCTGACCATATACTGCCACCACATAAGCCCCTTTAGTAATGTACTTTCTCTCAGGATAAAATCCACTTTCCTTACTTACTTCCACACTAACTACTCCCACAGCAGTGGAGAAGAAGGGATGCCTAATGAAGATGTTAAACCAACAGAGTTGATGACTGATTTACTGGAAGAGAGAAAGAAAGAAGCCATTCAGGAGATAGCATCCAGGGTCCAAATTGAAGCACTCACCACTTGGGCACACAAGAGAGAAAGTATCCATTCACTGAGTTTAAGCTTCAGAAGGCAGAGACTCAGACATCACCCAAAGAAACAGATACAAGAAAAACTGTGAGGGATGCGGGGTGTGAGCTTGCTAATTGAGCTATGCAGTGTCTGTCCCAAGAGCCCTTGACATTTACAAACACTGTGAGGTCTCGCGGAAGAGACTTGTTTTCTTCTGTGATCAAGGGCCCAGATATTTTAAGTTGGAAAATAATTTATTATGCAGGTGGTGCCTGAGTGACATCAGTGGAGCTGAGTTGCCCTCACGTGGACAAGAACAAGGTCCATTTTCCCCTCTGACTCCATCAGCCCAAGCAGCCTCGATTTAGGCAGAAGAAAAATGTGAGAGCAGTGATCTGTGTGACCTTTGTGGTGGCTTCCTCTGGGGAGACTCAAGATGCAGATACTTCCTCATTATATTTAGTCTTAGAAAATTCAACTCTTGTTTGATCTTAATGTCATTGGATTTGGACCCTTTCCAGCCTTGTCACATGACGGGGTAGGGGGTCGGTGAAAAGTCCATGATTCAAGAGCAGCTTCTCTGCTTTTACTTTAAGAAACCATAGAGTCAGATCTAGAATCCTAGAGCTGGAGCGATCTCAGTAATCGCTGCCCCACTCTTTCAATTCACGGAAGAAAGAGACTCAAAGGGGATATATGTCTTGTCAGTGGCAAAAAACCACTTGGTTCTTGAGGCTATATTCATACTCAGCTGTTCTGCTTCATGGGTCAGGTCTCTTTCCACATTCACAAGCCATTACAAAGACATCTTGGGATATCTGGGGTTTTCAGCAATGTTTTAAACATTGTATTTTATGTGTGATCAAGGACGATAACAAGGACTATATTTTTAAATTATGCTACAATTTTGGATTTGAAAAGTTTCATACATGTTGTTCCCAAAGGGATATTTATCTAACTGGAGTAATCTGTATTTTTATGTGCCTTTAGGCTGGAGTGGGGAGAGATTAAAGGGAGATAAAGAAAAAAAAGGGTCAGGGAATCTTCTCTCTCTAAAGTTTCTGGGTCCTAAACTTGTGGGAATCTATCTAGCCTGCTTGAGGGAGGTCTGCCAAGGAGTCTGGGGGTCTCTTCCTTACCAGGTTCATCTAATTCAGATTTTCCAATATTGCTTTTGTTTTATGTTTTGTTTTTCTGGCTGTGAGACACATGGGATCTTTGCTCCTCTACCATGGCTCAAACTTGAACCCCCTGCATTGGGAGGTGAAGTCTTATCCACTGGAGACCACCAGGGAAGCCCCTAATTTGGATTTTAAATCTGTATTAGGCACCAGGCACACAAAGATGCATAATACATGGCTTTGCCCTGGAGACTTTAAAATTCAGCTTGGACTGTAGACGGATGACAAAGAACTCTATTACCAAATCCAATGTGACTGGTTTTAGAGCAGCAGCATCAAGTCAGCTGGGGACCGGGATGCCTGAGAACTGGATCTGAAGAGGAAGCGGAAGAGGAAATTCAAGGCAGTTGAATTTCAAGCGATGCCTTGAAAGGCGGAGGAGAGGACTGAGAATAAAGGCAACACAGGCCAAAGACTCACAGGAGCAAAGTCTGTGGGAGGAGATGACAGAGATCTTGTGAATGAAGTGAAAGGAGGAGGGGAGGAGGGAGCGGAGAGCGTGGCCTGAAAAGGCAGGGCTGAGGGGAGATGCCGCAGCCAGGGAAGGACAAGCCTTCTAGTCGTGGGCAAGAAGGTGAATTTGTTCTGGCCTCCGAGGGCCTCCCTCACCAACTGGCGGATCAGCGCTGTTACCCTCAGGAGCCCTCAGTTCTCAGGCTTCCTCCCTCCGCGGGCGGCGGAAGTAGCTCACTTAGACCACAGGGCGTTGCCATGTGAGGGAGTCTGAGGAAAGCGATGCTCCAGACACCAGTAGCCGCCCCCTTGGAGCCTCAGAGAGTGTGGACCACCTCTGGTGGACTCGTCTTGTTCCTGCATGTGATGCTGAGGTTGGGAGCCGGAGAGGCCCAGGAGAAGATGTCTCCAGAAACTACTCACACTACCTAAGCAAAATCTCAACAGAAAGATGCATGCAAATCAGAGAGAAGCATGTTCAAGTACAGAGGAAGAAAAATTGCCAAGGAAATGAAACATGTAGATTATCCAGTCAGGACATACTCAAAAGTGAAATATACTTAAACTACAGAAAGATAAGCATCTACTGAGCGCTTGCTATGTACCAGACACGGTGCTAAATGTTTAGGGGGCATTATCCCCCACACTGGGGGTAAGCCAAAATCTAACCAAAATGTTGCTAGGTGAGAGTAAAATCTGAACCAAGTCCTTGAGTTAGTTGACTGATACTGATGGTTAGTGTCACCGAGTTAAGACAACCAATGCATTCTGGCTTGCCAGAGACTTTTCCAGGTGAAGCACTGAAAACTGTACATTCATCCTCCAGTCCTGAGGAAGCAAGACAGTTGACCATGCTTTGGCAGGTGACAATGGCCCAGAGCTTCTCTCTCCTCTCTTTAGAGGTTCACCTCTACAAAGGACTGGACATCTATCTCACTGGGGCACCTTCTCTCCTAGATAGTGCTGGATGAACATTAGCCAATCCCAACTGTTATATCTTAGAGTTCTTCTTGATTCTTCCATGCTTCCTTCCTGTATCTAATGCCACAGGTTCATTGTGAGATGCTGAAGCAGAACTGTAGACTGCCATCCCTCCTGCAAGGCACCTTCCTGCTGTGTAGGGTGGAAAGCTACAAGTATCCCACATCTAGAGATCCTCACATGACTTAAGAGTCGACAAGGCTGGTGCCCTGATATGAGTCTTGAAGGAGCAAGTGGGCAGAGCAAGCTGTTGGCCTTGTGGAGGGAGTGTAGACCTTTGGGCCAGTGCAGTGGCTTTAATTCTGCTAAAATCAGAAGGGGCAGGGCAGGATGAAACTCAGAAGCTTCCTGATCATGGCAGAGGCATGATGCTTCTAGGAGCCTGCTGCCTACAGCTCCCAGTTCTTGAGAAGTTCAGGCTAGACTGTGTACCTTCAGCCCCCTTAGTGATTTTATGAGCTATTATAACTCTCCTTTAGCATAAATTAGCCAGAAGATCCTGCAATTTTCAAAGGAACACAGACTGATACCGACAGTAAGATGCCATCACCAACAGCTTAATATTTGTTTCCTGGATGCTGCTCTGGAAAGAATTCTGAGGTCTTCGCCAGTCTCAGTAAGCAAGGCTGGGCTGATGGACTAGGGATCCCTGTCATGTTACCAGAGGGGGAACAACTGCCATTTTGTCGCCTGTGGTTTAGACTATTGACAAAACCAGGTCTTTTTTTCTTTTGTTTTACAACCTTACGGTCATTTTAAAGGTATCTTCTGCTAAGGTGTTGATTTTGTGAGTTTAACTCTGGAGATTAGAATTTTTAGATTTCTTTAACCTTAATTTTAGAAGTATAAGCTACAATTGTCTTTGATATCAAGGGTTGAATATTTGTTGACATAAGTTCTTTTTTTTGTGTGAAGTGGTCAGGTTCTGGATATATATATATATTTTTTAAATTTTATTTTATTTTTAAACTTTACATAATTGTATTAGTTTTGCCAAATATCAAAATGAATCCACCACAGGTAATGAACGTAAATGCTCTGTTGAAAATCTCTTGCTCATCAAAGATAAAGAAGATGAAAAACCATTTATATTCTAGAGGGTATTATGTATTCACCATATAGATCTCTATATATTATACTATGTATATATTACATTGAGGAGAATCAGAATGGCTAAAGAGAAGGAATGAAGATCTTACTCAAATTTAAATCTCTATTTCTTATAACCATTTACAATTTTCTTTATAATTCAGTAGTTTAGAATAAAATTTTCCTTAATCCTGCATAGAGGTTGTATACAGGATTCAAATTGCTTCAGAGAGGAAATTGTTCCCTTGGCCGTAATGTGAAAGTGTTTTGTTGCTCAGTCATGTTCGACTCTTTTGAGACCGCATGGACTGTAGTCCACCAGGCTCCTCTGTCCATGGGATTCTCCAGACAAGAATACTGGAATGGGGCAGCTGTGAGTGCAGCCAGGGGTGGAGGCTTCAGCTGTGGGAAGTGGTGACACAGAACTGATGCCATGACCGCCGAGTTGAGCAGAGTGGTAACACCATCAACAGTGGGGTTCTGCCCTTGGTTTACTGCCGGGTGCTGCTGGCCCCCTTTCTAAAGTACAATGCAAAAGGGACATTGTGTATATGCAGTGTTTGTCTGGCTGTTTTTATTTTTTTAATTTTTTTGCATCTGTTTTTCTTTGCAGTTATTAAATCTGTACACATGGAATTTAAACCTCTGATATGTATATCCACCAATGGGCATTATTACCGTTTCGTGTAGAGGGTTGGTGGTGTCATGCAACACTCAGAATGCTGTGGTTAGCCTTGTTTTTCCAGAGTTATGTTTTTTTCAGTCATTTCTTCAGGGGAAACTAAATGATTTAGTTGGAGCAAAAAAAAAAAAATACTGGAGTGGGTAGCCATTCCCTTCTCCAAGAGATCAAACCCAAGTCTCCCACACTGCAGGCAGATTCTTTGCCATCTGAGCCACCAGGGAAGCCCATATGATTGCTAAAGGAAACTGGATCTTCTCACTTCAACTATAAATGAAGTTATCAGCCTTGCATTATATTCTCTTCTACTATAGACATTGTTCTCCTGTTAGTGAGCACTCTGGCTGACTCTACTTGTGTCTGTTCAGTTCAGTTCAGTTGCTCAGTCATGTCCGACTCTTTGT
Organism: Bison bison bison; assembly: GCF_000754665.1. Taxonomy (NCBI): domain Eukaryota; kingdom Metazoa; phylum Chordata; class Mammalia; order Artiodactyla; family Bovidae; genus Bison; species Bison bison. The sequence continues at coordinate 1,083,239 of NW_011494754.1, read as the reverse complement.
GACCCCATGGACTGCAGCACATCAGGTTTCCCTGTCCATCACCAAATCCCAGAGCCTGCCCAAACTCATGTTCATCAAGTTGGTGATACCATCCAACCATCTCATCCTGTCATCCCCTTCTCCTCCTACCTTCAGTATTTACCAGCATCAAGGTCTTTCCCAATGAGTCAGTTCTTCACATCAGGTGGCCAAAGTATTAGAGTTTCAGCCTCAGCATCAGTCCTTCCAATGAATATTCAGTGTTGATTTCCTTTAGGATGGACTGGTTTGATCTCTTTGAAGTTCAAGGGACTCTCAAGAGTCTTCTCCATCACCACAGTTCAAAAGCATCAATTCTTTGGCACTCAGCTTTCTTTATGGTCCAACTCTCACATCCATACATGACTACTGGAAAAACCATAGCTTTGACTCGAAGGACCTTTATTGGCAAAGTAATGTCTCTGCTTTTTAATATGCTGTCTAGGTTGGTCATTGGAGAAGGTAATGGCAACCCACTCCAGTATTCTTGCCTAGAGAATCCTGTGAACAGAGGAGCCTGGTGGGCTGCCGTCTGTAGGGTAGCACAGAGTTGGACACGACTGAAGCAACTTACTATGCATGCATGCATTGGAGAAGGAAATGGCAACCCACTCCAGTATTCTTGTCTGGAGAATCCCAGGGATGGAGGAGCCTGGTGGGCTGCTGTCTATAGGATCACATGCATGCATTGGAAAAGGAAATGGTAACCCACTCCAGTATTCTTGTCTGGAGAATCCCAGGGATGGAGGAGCCTGAAGGGCTGTCATCTATGGAGTCACACAGAGTCGGACACGACTGAAGCAACTTAGCAGCAGCAGCAGCAGCAGCAGGTTGGTCATAGCTTTTCTTCCAAGAAGCAAGCATCTTTTAATTTCATGGCTGCAGTCACTATCTGCAGTGATTTTGGAGCCCAAGAAAAGAAAGTCTGTCACTGTTTCCATTCTTTCCCTATCTTGTGTCTGTGGAGAGCAGTAATCAAGCCACTTGGACGTAATCTAATCACAACACATAGCATGATTTCTCTGACAGTTCTTAAGAGTTTGGGGTTCCTCCTTGGTTCTCACTTGTATCCCCTCCACCTGAAAAGGCTTGTCTCTCGTGGGGGAACTGTCCTTCCCAGGGAGATTTGTACTCTGACTCAGAGGACCCAGAGATGAGGCTGGAATAAGGATGTTACAGGCTGTGCAGCTGCTAGCATCACATCACCTGGCCTTTGCCTGTTCTGACCCTGGACTCTGACCCAGGTGAAACACCTGTACAACCAACCTGGGGCACAGAACCAGAAAAAGAATTTTTGGAGTTGAAAAGGCCTGGAGACAAATTTCAGTCTTTTTCTCATTTCCGCAAGAGCAGGTGTCCTCCTTCAGAGTCTCAGTTGCAAGCAATAGAAATCCACTATAAACACAATATGAGTTTGTTTTGTTTTGGTTTGAAGTGAGGGGAGAGGATTTATAAAAAGATGATACAGCAAATGCTTCGAGCAGGTGTCTGAAGAGAGAACCGCCACCAGGAACCTGGACAGCCGTCAGTCAGACACTGCCTGGCCTTCGCTTGCTCTCAGGAGTCATGAACTCTCCCTGGGCTTCTGAGTGCTCAACTACCCTCCTGGGCCCATGGGCAGCGAGTGAGCCAGGAGTCAAACCAGAGGAGTGAATCCCGACTGCACCCTTTCAAGCCGTGTGACCCTGGATAAGCTACTAAACCACTTGAGACTGGAGTGTCTTGACACTGGCTGAGAACAACGACAGCTCCGATCCCACAAGGTTGCGGTGAGGATCAGATGGGCTCAGCTGTGTGAAAACAGTGCCAGCGTCTCATATTTATTAGCTATTAATCTGGTACATCCTCTGTTTTCTTTCTGTGGATTGCTTTTCTCCACTTCACTGGGCCCATGTCCAAGCTCAGTCAGCCCACATGGGGAACTCACCTCTAAGTCCACTCCATCCCCGGCCAGGCCAACAGCCAGACGTCACAGAAGCCTGTCAGTCCCCAGACCAAAGTCTCAGGAGAAAGAATCTCCCTGGCTGGACTGTGATCATGGAAACAGTGGAACTCAGATGTGGAATTGTGTGTGTGCGTGTGCGCACGCGTGCACGCCCAGGGGTGAATGGATGGGGATTGGAGGGGTGTAGTTCTCAAAGAAAGAAAGGGTCTCTTCATGGGCCAGTTAATCCTCCCCAAGAGATGAGCCCAGAAAACCTGCATTTTGTAAGCTTCTGTGATGACTCTGATACACACTGCTGGAGCCCATGTCAGATACGTGGCATCCTTTTAC
>NW_011494754.1:1070114-1080846 GCF_000754665.1 Bison bison bison | reverse complement strand
TTACCATATCTGTGTGTTATCCACACCACCCAAGGCTTCTGTGTGCTTTTGCTCTTAAATGGTCATAAGTGTAAAGAGCCAGAAGGGCCTGGGAGTTCTCCCTTCCTCCACGGTGTTCCATAAACAGGAAGTGTCAACTGCTGGTGAGGGAGTCTGAAAGCCCAGCCACCTTGCCTTGGAGTGGTGACACACCCTGAGGCGTAATTCACCCCCAGAGCTCCCCTGGGGGGTCAGGCTGAGAAGGGGACTTGGCCAGAGATGGTCCTTTTCTTGGGTTCTTCCTCTCTCTGTCTGTCATCCCCAGCTTCCTGGCTTCCCCGGGAACATCTCCTTAGTAAATCACTTACACATGAATCCAGCTCTCAGGGCCTGTTTCTGGAGCTCAATTTAAAACAATCCCATGGATCAAAAAATGAATCTGAACTCACTTGTGAGCCATTAATGGATGTAACTGGTGTCCATGGGAAATGCATTCTTTCCAGCCTCTGAGGTTTGGTTTTGTTTCTCACCCCTGCATTCTTCAGTGGGTCCCACCCACTGAGAGAGGCTGCTGGGGAGCCCAGTCTCTCTGCCTTCATAAAATTATCTTCTTTCAAAGAAAACAAGGAGGACAGCCACACCACTCCTTAAAAAAAAAGAAAGAAAGAAAAGGAGGTTGGTCTGGTATGTGACCTGATCTTCTTTGCTGGCCCCCTTCCCTCGCCAGCTGGGAGAGCAGTTTTAACTTTCAGAAAAATAGACTCTTCCTGCCAAGTCCAGCTGCCTGTCTGAAAGCTAAACATGGGGAGGCCAGCAACTGGAGGCAGGATAAGAGGTGACATTTCTAGGACAAGCTGCCACCTTAGCTGATTCTCACAAAGTAATACTCCTGATGCCTGTTGTGGGGGTGGCTACTGCTGGTTAGGAGGACAGGCACTGTGAGTGGATTTCAATGAGAAGTGATCTTAGGCTAAGAGATCACACAGGGCTGGCTGTGTCCTTGAAGCCAACCAAGGTACTCCTTTGGGCCAGTCTCAATGCTGGGCAGATGAGACAGTCCCTGGTGTGGCAGAACTGGGCTGTCTCTTCTTACTAACCTCACTTCAAAATATTCTGGTCCCCTCAGCTTGGCACTGAAGACTAAAATCCCTATTGCACAAATTCACCTCTTTGGGTGAAAGCCTGTCTGTGATTGAAATGTAAACCTTTTGAGAGAGAGAACACATTTCCCTGTTGCGTTTACCAGGACTTTTGGGGTTGCAAGTGACAGAAATCTGACTTGAAATGACATAAACATAAAGTAGGGTTTAATTGACTCAGGAATCTATCCTGATTACAGAGCCAATTAAACCAAGCTTTGGAGGGCTTTCCTAGTGGCTCAGGGACAAAGAATCCACTTGCCAATGCAGGGGATGTGGGTTTGATCCCTGGGTCGAGAAGATCCCCTGGAGAAGGAAATGACAACCCACTCTGGTATTCTTGCCTGAGAAAACCCATGGACAGAGGAGCCTGGAAGGTCTCAAAAGAGCCAGACACGATTCAGGGACTAAACAACAACAATCAGGGTAGACTGTAAGCACAGATGAGCCAGATGCCAAAATAATGTCCTTAGAACTCTTTTTTTTCTATTTGTCAGCTTTGCTTTCCTCTGTGTTGGCTTCATTCTCAGATGGCCTCAGTAGCTCCCTCCTACTCTCTTAGCAACCCCTGTCACTCCAGCCCAAATTTCAGGACTGCTCCTTATTGTCTTAAAGTGAGTCATGTAATCCCTGAAAACCAATTGCTGTAACTCTGATGGATAAGCCTTAGCCATGTGCCGATGGCTGGGGTAGGGAAGAGGGTTCAGCCCTACTCAGAGTAGGAAAGGGTGGTTCAGTAAACTTCAGTAAACTTGATCTTACCAAGAGAACAAGAAATGGGTAATACAAAGACAAAAGCAACACCATCTACCACACTTACGATCAGTTTTCATACTTCGAGCATAACAGCAAGCAGAGAGCAGCTCCCTCCAGGATGAGACATGGCAGGGGATGTAAAGACAAGTCTAGAGTAAAGGGCACCAAGTTGGGAAACCAGACAGGCATGGGGGGCACACACTAGGGCTCCTGGAGGACACATGGGACAAACAGGGGCTCTGAGATTTTAACGGTACCCTCATAGAGGCTGAGAAAATGTCAAGACCACACGGAAAGTAGCAGTGGAAATGCAGATAGCTTGACAGGTACATGGGCAGGCGGCCAGCACTGTAGCTCACATTTCAGACCAATAGGCTTCCCCTGAGGAACATGCTCCCCTTTATTTGCTAAAGATGATATGACTGTGGATGAAGTGAACACATGATTGATTGTCTAAACACGGACCTTTTAGAAGGAAGAGGGCACTCTTAATAATTACACCAGGAAGACTGTAATAAATTAAGACTGGCTTGGGAGAACTAGGGCACAGGGTCACCCTAACTGGAGCTACTAACAGTAGAGCTTGGCTTTATTCTAATAGTGATGATGGATATGCATGGATTCATCCACAGCCCCTCAGCCCCCTCATCGTTCTATTATGGGTTGCAGGATTACCGTGGGGGATGTATCCACTGACCTTCATCTTTGTAGCCCTGTTCTCTACCCAACCAGACACAGTACAGTGAAAGGACAAAAGACACAGTTTAAATAATTAAAATTAAAATTAAACCAGCAATTAACTAAGCAAGGCAGTATGTCAGACTGGTTAATGGATTTCACTTTGAGGTTTAGATCTCAGTTATGTGGCTTAGGCAAGATTCTGCAGGGGCTCGATTCCTGATCTGTAAAATGGAGACGAGCACACACTGAGCTTTTCTTTGTTTTGTTTTTTGTGTGGTGGCACTAATCTTTATGTGGATTATTTAATTTGGTTATCATTACAAACTTACAAGGCAGGTACTATTGTTATCTCCATTTGGCAGACCAAGGCACTGAAGCTCAGGGAGCTTAAGAACTTACTCCAGGTCACACAATTAATAAATATGTATCTGGTGGTGGTTTTGGTGATTAAATGAGACAAAGCTTATTAAAAACTTAGCATATTGATTGAATGCCAAGAGAAAGCCCTGGATAAATGTTAGCCCTTCATGATGATAATTTAATATTTCAGTGTTATTGTTATCTTACATTTGTAATTTGGAAGGCACTAATCTGGATCATATTTCTAACCAGCCATATCCTAAGAGGACATTATTGTTGATGCGAACCATCTCTGAGAGACCCAAGAATCTGAAACATCCAGGCACTTCGTGCTGCAGCTGGGAAAAGAAAATATTCGCATGTATCCTTAAATCCAGACAGTTATTTAAAAAAATAAAGCAAGTGTCCTCGGTGGACAGAAGGCAGCAGATTGGGGTGGGGAGGGAGAGAGAAGAGTTGTTTAATCATCTGTCCCATACCTCCTAAAAGGAGGCTTGTGTGCTAGGAATACATAATCAGGCATCACGGGCCATTCTGCCCCCAAGAGCTGCTCACTGTCTCCAGAAAATCCATTAGCATTGCAAAGGACCTGTTTAACAGGCACCCAGGGAGAACCTTACGTATTTGTCTCCAATCCTTGCAAAGGTCCTGCGGCCAGGTGAGATCATCTGAGCCACCTCCCTTAACCCCTGAGGCACGCCCAGGCAGAGGGCACAGGAGAAACACTCAGCCACTGAGCGATGCCACCGGCCTGTCATCCATCTACCAGAGAAGCAACACCTGGGGGGTTAGGACCAGGGCTTCATACACGGGAACATTCCTGTTCAAGTTTCTGGATCAAACGGATGGTGTGACCTTAGGCAAGTTAGTTCTCTAGCTCTTTGAGCCTTGGTTTCCAAGTTGGTAAAATAGGGATAATAGAACCTTCCTCATATCTTGAAAGAAACAATGTATTTAAATTGCTATGTTGTACATCTGAACCTAATATAATATTGTAAGTTATTGATCAGAGATCAGATCAGTCGCTCAGTCGTGTCCGACTCTTTGCGACCCAATGAATCGCAGCACGCCAGGCCTCCCTGTCCATCACCAACTCCCGGAGTTCACCCAGACTCATGTCCATTGAGTCAGTGATGCCATCCAGCCATCTCATCCTCTGTCGTCCCCTTCTCCTCCTGCCCCAATCCCTCCCAGCATCAGAGTCTTTTCCAATGAGCCAACTGTTCACATGTTGTACTGCCAAAGTACTGGAGTTTCAGCTTTAGCATCATTCCTTCCAAAGAAATCCCAGGGCTGATCTCCTTCAGAATGGACTGGTTGGATCTCCTTGCAGTCCAAGGGACTCTCAAGAGTCTTCTCCAACACCACAGTTCAAAAGCATCAATTCTTCGGCGCTCAGCTTTCTTCACAGTCCAACTCTCACATCCATACATGACCACAGGAAAAACCATAGCCTTGACTAGACGAAACTTTGCTGGCAAAGTAATGTCTCTGCTTTTGAATATGCTATCTAGGTTGGTCATAACTTTCCTTCCAAGGAGTAAGCGTCTTTTAATTTCATGGCTGCAGTCACCATCTGTAGTGATTTTGGAGCCCCGAAAAATGAAGTCTGACACTGTTTCCACTGTTTCCCCATCTATTTCCCATGAAGTGATGGGACCGGATGCCATGATCTTCATTTTCTGAATGCTGAATTAACAGTAAGTTATTGATAGTATACCTCAAAGAAAAAGCAATGTATATTGTATGCTTAGCAGAGTGCCTGACATCTAGTAGAGTTTCATAAATGTTAACTATTGTTAATACTAAGTATTCATAGAAAACATTACTGTGTTAGGAAGTGTGAACACAGAAATATAAAGACTGTGACCTCCACAGCTTATGGACACAAACAGGGAGACAAGACTAACCACATAGGGACTTCCTTGGTGGTCCAGTGGTTAAGAATTCACCTTACAATGCAGGGGATGTGGGTTTGATACTTTGTCAGGGAACTGAGATCCCACATGCTGCAGAGCAACGAAGACAGAGCACTGCAACTACTGAAGCCTGCGTGCCCCAGAGCCCCTGTGACAACTACAGAGCCCATGGGCAGCAACGAGAAATCCCACATGATTCAATAAGGCTCCTGCATGCTGCAGCTAAGACCTGAGAAAGCTAAATAAATTTAAAACAAAAAAACAGACTAGCCACATAAAACGATTGGCCATCCAGTGGGTGCTCAATTGTGTGGTGTGATGGGGGTTCAGAGCAGAGAGAGGTGGGTGCAGAGAGGTGTAGGCTGGACATACCTAATAGGTAAGCGATGAGGATGGTTGGAGTCTTGGCACATGTAGAGAAAGAAAAAGCTCAACGGAAGCTAGAATGGGCCTGGAAGAGAGGCATCCTGAGTAAACAGGCAGGAGGCACCCCAGAAGGAAACAGGATCTGCTGTCCCCTCATCTGACCCACCCAAGCTGAGACCCAGAACCTAGTCTCAATGGTGAGGCTGATCCCTCACAGGAGTCACACGTTCTTCAGATCATGCACTTCTAAGAACCAGCATACTCTGGGATGCCAGCCGAGTATAGGTTTCTCTACAGCAACATTGCATACAACAAACTGCAAATGACATTGCAAATTTCTGATATGAATCGCTCCTTCATTTCCAATTGATGAAATTGATGAAAACTCTTAAGTGTGATGATAAGATTGAACTGTTTGGGCTTTCACTGTTTTCTGGCTTTCCAGTTCCTACCTCCTCTGTGTCTGAAGTTATTCTACTGGGGGCTAGATTCAGCTAATTTTTAAAACTATCTAGTCACTCGTCAAAGAAAATTCTTTGTTTTAGCATTGCATTGTAAGGTCAGAGTATTTTGCAATGATATTCCTAAAGAGTTTTTGCTTTCTCTAATCAACTTTGCAAACTATCAGCCTAGGCTGAATTTTATCTGAGAAGGATTTCTTCCCTTTTTTGCCCAATTTTGCAGCACTTCTTAATCAGAGCACTCTGTCTCCCATTCGTCTCTTTTCTCTCCTAGTCAGTGATGGGAGATGAGAATGAGTTGTGGTATTTTGTCCTCTTGATGAGAAAAGTAAATTCCAGATGGGATTCAAGCTCCAAATGGTCCTCTTTTGGGGCAGGAACCCAAGTGCCATGTTTCCTGGGTGATGATATTGAATAATAAACTCTCTGGCTTCACAAATAGTTTATAAAAAGCATACAGTAATACCCTAATATTAATGATAATTATTATTGGACATGTGTCATTTTCAGAATTCACTGTAAGTTCCACAGAGTTGCAGCTGAGTTCCTGGGCACTTCAGCTGGGTAGGGTCAGGGTAGGTGGGACCCAGTGTTGCAATAAATGCTGTGGTCACCGTGTCCCAAATGTCTAGTCGAACTTTGTACTTAATAATATTTGTCTACCCAGAGCGTAGACAATCCCCTCCAGTATTCTTGCCTGGAGAATACCTTTGGACAGAGGAGCCTGGCAGGCTACAGTCCATAGTGTTGCAAAGAGTCAGACACGACTGAGCATGAATGTATGCACCCAGAGGGCAACAAAATGTTTGCTCCTGGCCCGTGAAGCCATTGATATTTTAATTTTTTTCTCAGGGAAATATTAGCCTGAGGATCTGGAACCATTGCTTCATTTCCTGGCTTTATAAGAATTTTGCTTGACCTATTTTTTCATGAAGGCAAATTAACCCTGGTCCTAGAATTTTTTCATGCAAAAGTGATAAATGAAAGTTTTTAACTGCTGCATAGTTTCCATTCGCCTCAGTCAATTATAGCTACTCAAATGACCAGCTCCGGAAATGCTAATTTGGTCCCTTTTTTTTTTTTAACCCCTGCACAGGGCTCTTAGCTCCCTGACCAGGGATCAAACCCCCTGCAGTGGAAGCACAGAGTCCTAACCACTGGACCTCCAGAGAATTCCCTGTAAATGATGTTTTAATGGATACAAGGGCTTCACAGGTCCAGCTTGTTTAGGTCCATGCCTCTGAAGGGAAAGGTTCCCTTCCTTCTTCTTTTAGCTGGATTATTGGGCAGATCCATCATTCTTTATCAGATTATCAGTAACACAGGAGGCCCTTTCAGCAGGACAGTGTTTCAGTTGTGTGATAGTTGTGATGACACAAAACAGTACAATCCTCCCATCTTGGTGTTTAATTTTGTAAACGGAAGATTAAAACATCCTCCCAAATACCGAGGCTGAGGAGGACACTAAGAATCTAATACTTACAAGATGAGATTGCAAAGTTAAAAGAATCTACTGTTGGGTGTGCCCATTAAGGAGGAAATGGCTCAGACACAAAGTTCTTTCTTGTGCCGCTTGGCCCAAAGATGGGCAATTTGAAAAGCAGGGCTGGACAGGAACGGGCGGATGACGATGTCAAAGGACAAGAAGAAACTCTGTATTAACCAATAAAGCAAAGTCTGAACTCTGCGGTTGGCAAGTTAGGACACTATGCCTTCCTTCTTAAAACTTGAGACCACTTTTCCAAAACTAAACATTTGTCCCTTGATGAACAGGGCTTCCCTGGCGGCTCAGTGGTAAAGAATCCACCTGCAAGGCAGGAAACACAGGTTTGATCTCTGGGTTGGGAAGATCCCAGGGAGAAGGAATGGGCAACCCACTCCAGCATTCTTGCCTGGGAAATCCCATGAACAGAGGAGCCTGGCGGGCTACAGTCCAAGGGGTGGCAAAACAGTCAGACAGACTTAGCAATTAAACAACAACCCTTAATAAACTGTGGGTTTGATTCAACTGTTATCCACACGTTTACCCAGAGCAGAATCTATCTCTAAGAGCAGCGGTCCCCAACCTTTTGGCACCAGGGACTGGTTTCATGGAAAATGATTCTTCCACAGACTAGGGCTGGGGCGGGGTGGGGGTGGGGTTGATGGTTCCGGGGATGATTCAAACACATTACACTTATCATGCACTTTATTTCTATTATTATTATATTGTGATATATAATGAAATAATTACATAACTCACCATAACGCAGAATAAGTGGGCGCCCGGAGCTTGTTTTCTTGAAACTAGAAGGTCCCACCTGGAGGCGATGGGGAGCAGTTAGAAATACAAATGAAGCTTCCCTCCCTGGCCCACCGCTAACCTTCTGCTGTGCAGCCCCATTCCTGACAGGACAGGGACCTGTATGGGTCCATGGCCCAGGGGTTGGGGACCATGGTCTAAGAGGACTAGCTAAGTCCCTGCCCTGGACACCGGGGGCCTTGAGGGCTGAGCCGCAGGGCCCCTCGGCTCAGCCAGCAGTCTGCAGGTCCCGCAGCGGTGAAAGCCGACTACACCTCGGATGCCCTTGAGGAATAACTGAGAGAAAATTTCAGACCAGAGGAAACGCACTACCTGGGAACAGGAGACCTGAGCCCCGGTCAGTTTCTGCGGGTGGAAAAGAGTCCCCTCACTGGTGGGTGAAGTATGCCTGGAGAAGCAGGCGGTTTAACCCGTCTCCTCCCTAAACAGAAGCCTGGAATTGTGTTGTTCCGCCCCTCTCCATGTCCAAGGAGCAGTGGCTGCGCGGGCGCAGGAGGGCCAAGAGGAGCTACCCCACAGCCGAGGTCAGGGGCGGCGGCTGAGAGGAGCTACTCCATGTTCAAGGTCAGGAGGGGCGGCCATGAGGAGATACCCCTCGTCCAAGGTAAGGAGCAGCGGTTGCGCTTTGCTAGAGCAGCCGTGAAGAGATACCCCACGTCCAAGGTAAGAGAAACCCAAGTAAGATGGTAGGTGTTGCGAGAGGGCATCAGAGGGCAGACACACTGAAACCATAATCACAGAAAACTAGTCAGTCTAATCACACAGGACCACAGCCTTGTCTAACTCAAGGAAACTAAGCCATGCCATGTGGGGCCACCCAAGATGGGCAGGTCATGGTGGAGAGGTCTGACTGAATGTGGTCCACTGGAGAAGGGAATGGCAAACCACTTCAGTGTTCTTGCCTTGAGAACCCCATGAACAGTATGAAAAGGCAAAATGATAGGATACTGAAAGAGGAACTCCCCAGGTTGGTAGGTGCCCAATATGCTACTGGAGATCAGTGGAGAAATAACTCCAGAAAGAATAGAGCCAAAGCAAAAACAATACCCAGTTGTGGATGTGACTGGTGATAGAAGCAAGGTCTGATGCTGTAAGGAGCAATGTTGCATAGGAACCTGGAATGTTAGGTCCATGAATCAAGGCAAATTGGAAGTGGTCAAACAGGAGGCGGCAAGCGTGAACGTCAACATTCTAGGAATCAGCGAACTAAAATGGACTGGAATGGGTGAATTTAACTCAGATGACGATTATATCTACTACTGTGGGCAGGAATCCCTTAGAAGAAATGGAGTAGCCATCATGGGCAACAAAAGAGTCTGAAATGCAGTACTTGGATGCAATCTCAAAAACAAGAGAATGATCTCTGTTCGTTTCCAAGGCAAACCATTCAATATCACAGTAATCCAAGTCTATGCCCCAACCAGTAACGTGGAAGAAGCTGACGTTGAATGGTTCTATGAAGACCTACAAGACCTTTTAGAACTAACACCCAAAAAAGATGTCCTTTTCATTATAGGGGACTGGAATGCAAAAGTAGGAAGTCAGGAAACATCCGGAGTAACAGGCAAATTTGGCCTTGGAATACGGAATGAAGAAGGGCAAAGGCTAACAGAGTTTTGCCAAGAGAACGCACTGGTCATGGCAAACACCCTCTTCCAACAACACAAGAGAAGACTCTATACATGGACATCAGCAGATGGTCAACACTGAAATCAGATTGATTATATTCTTTGCAGCCAAAGATGGAGAAGCTCTATACAGTCAGCAAAAACAAGACCAGGAGCTGACTGTGGCTCAGATCATGAACTCCTTATTGCCAAATTCAGACTTAAATTGAAGAAAGTAGGGAAAATCACAAGACCATTCAGGTATGACCCAAATCAAATTCCTTATGGTTATATGTGGAAGTGAGAAATAGATTTAAGGGACTAGATCTGATAGACAGAGTTCCTGATGAACTATGGACGGAGGTTCATGACATTGTACAGGAGACAGGGATCAAGACCATCCCCATGGAAAAGAAATGCAAAAAAGCAAAATGGCTGTCTGGGGAGGCCTTACAAATAGCTGTGAAAAGAAGAGAAGCAAAAAGCAAAGGAGAAAAGGAAAGATATAAGCATCTGAATGCAGAGTTCCAAAGAATAGCAAGGAGAGATAAGAAAGCCTTCCTCAGCGATCAATGCAAAAAAAGAGGAAAACGACAGAATGGGAAAGACTAGAGATCTCTTCAAGAAAATTAAAGACACCAAGGGAACATTTCATGCAAAGATGGGCTTGATAAAGGACAGAAATGGTATGGATCTAACACAAGCAGAAGATATTAAGAAGAGGTGGCAAGAATACACAGAAGAACTGTACAAAAAAGATCTTCACGACTAAGATAATCACGATGGTGCGATCACTGACCTAGAGCCAGACATCCTGGAATGTGAAGTCAAGTGGGCCTTAGAAAGCATCGCTACAAACAAATCTAGTGGAGGTGATGGAATTCCAGTTGAGCTATTTCAAATCCTGAAAGATGATGCTGTGAAAGTGCTGCATTCAGTATGCCAGCAAATTTGGAAAACTCAGCAGTGGCCACAGGACTGGAAAAGGTCAGTTTTTATTCCAATCCCAAAGAAAGGCAATGCCAAAGAATGCTCAAACTACCACACAATTACACTCATCTCACACGCTATTAAGTTCAGTTCAGTTCAGTAGCTCAGTTGTGTCCAACTCTTTGCAACTCCATGAATCGCAGCACGCCAGGCCTCCCTGTCCATCACCAAC
>NW_011494754.1:1068894-1069456 GCF_000754665.1 Bison bison bison | reverse complement strand
AGTCTTCTCCAACACCACAGTTCAAAAGCATCAATTCTTCGGCGCTCAACTTTCTTCACAGTCCAACTCTCACATCCATACATGACCACTGGAAAAACCATAGCCTTGACTAGACAGACCTTTGTTGGCAAAGTAATGTCTGTGCTTTTGAATATGCTATCTAGGTTGGTCATAACTTTCCTTCCAAGGAGTGAGCGTCTTTTACTTTCATGGCTGTAGTAACCATCTGCAGTGATTTTGGAGCCCCCCAAATAAAGTCTGACACTGTTTCCACTGTTTCCCCATCTATTTGCCATGAAGTGATGGGACCACATGCCATGATCTTAGTTTTCTGAACATTGAGCTTTAAGCCAACTTTTTCACTCTCCTTTTTCACTTTCATCAAGAGGCTTTTTAGTTCTTCTTCACTTTCTGCCATAAGGGTGGTGTCATCTGCACGTCTGAGGTTATTGATATTTCTCCTGGCAATCTTGATTCCAGCTTGTTCTTCATCCAGCGTTTCTCATGATGTACCCTGAATATAAGTTAAATAAGCAGGGTGACAATATACAGCTTTGACGTA
>NW_011494754.1:1066280-1068794 GCF_000754665.1 Bison bison bison | reverse complement strand
CAGAAATAGATGCTTTTCTGGAACTCTCTTGCTTTTTCCATGATCCAGCGGATGTTGGCAATTTGATCTCTGGTTCCTCTGCCTTTTCTAAAACCAGCTTGAACATCAGGAAGTTCACGGTTCACATATTGCTGAAGCCTGGCTTGGAGAATTTTGAGCATTACTTTACTAGCATGTGAGATGAGTGCAATTGTGCGGTAGTTTGAGCATTCTTTGGCATTGCCTTGCTTTGGGATTTGAATGAAAACTGACCTTTTCCAGTCCTGTGGCCACTGCTGAGCTTTCCAAATTTGGTGGCATACTGAATGCAGCACTTTCACAGCATCATCTTTCAGGATTTGAAATAGCTCAACTGGAATTCCATCACCTCCACTAGCTTTGTTTGTAGTGATGCTTTCTAAGGCCCACTTGACTTCACATTCCAGGATGTCTGGCTCTAGGTCAGTGATCACACCATCGTGAAGTAATGCTCAAAATTCTCCAAGCCAGGCTTCAGCCTGTGTGACTGTGACTGTGTGGATCACAATAAACTGTGGAAAATTCTGAAACAGATAGGAATACCAGACCACCTGATCTGCCTCTTGAGAAACCTGTATGCAGGTCAGGAAGGAACAGTTAGAACTGGACATGGAACAACAGACTGGTTCCAAATTGGGAAAGGAATACGTCAAAGCTGTATATTGTCACCCTGCTTATTTAACTTATATTCAGGGTACATCATGAGAAACGCTGGATGAAGAACAAGCTGGAATCAAGATTGCCAGGAGAAATATCAATAACCTCAGACATGCAGATGACACCACCCTTATGGCAGAAAGTGAAGAAGAACTAAAAAGCCTCTTGATGAAAGTGAAAAAGGAGAGTGAAAAAGTTGGCTTAAAGCTCAACATTCAGAAACTAAGATCATGGCATGTGGTCCCATCACTTCATGGCAAACAGATGGGGAATCAGTGGAAACAGTGTCAGACTTTATTTTGGGGGGCTCCAAAATCACTGCAGATGGTGACTGCAGCCATGAAAGTAAAAGACGCTTACTCCTTGGAGGGAAAGTTATGACCAACCTAGATAGCATATTGAAAAGCAGAGACATTACTTTGCCAACAAAGGTCCGTCTAATCAAGGTTTTCCCAGTGGTCATGTATGGATGTGAGAGTTGGACTGTGAAGAAAGCTGAGCGCCGAAGAATTGATGCTTTTGAACTGTGGTGTTGGAGAAGACTGTTGAGAGTCCCTTGGACTGCAAGGAGATCCAACCAGTCCATTCTGAAGGAGATCAGCCCTGGGATTTCTTTGGAAGGAATGATGCTAAAGCTGAAACTCCAATACTTGGGCCCCTTCATGCGAAGAGTTGACTCATTGGAAAGACTCTGATGCTGGGAGGGATTGGGGGCAGGAGGAGAAGGGGACGACAGAGGATGAGATGGCTGGATGGCATCACTGACTCGATGGACGTGAGTCTGAGTGAACTCCGGGAGTTGGTGATGGACAGGGAGGCCTGGTGTGCTGGGATTCACGGGGTCTCAGAGAGTCGGACACAACTGAGCGACTGAACTGAACTGAACTGAACCCCACCTCCCTCACCGCCCAGGGGCCTTCCTGTAAGGATTTGATGCCTCAGGTGTGTTCCCACGATACAGGGCGACGCCATGTTTCGCGCACAACTTTGCCTCCTGCTCCGCCGTTCCCTGACTTCAGTCAGCGCTGGGCTGAAGAGGCCGTACCTTCAGTCCGCCAGCCGGTGGCGTGGAGGCCGGGCGACAGGTGCCCGGTGCCCAGCGGAGGAGCCGGGGACGACGAGGGCGAGCTGCCGAGGGACAGCTGAACCCCTCTCTTCCCACAAACACCAGAGGAAGAGGATTCTGGCAAGAGTGACAGCTTGAGGTACTCTGAAGCCGCCTCGGAGCCCGCGACGTGCAGGACTCAGGCAGCATCCGGAAACCGGCCGGAGAGAGCGGTCTCGCGCGCCGCGGGGCTTGGACGCGCTCCTCTTCCGCCACCTATCGGTGACCGCGGCTCATTGCAGTTTCCAAAGCTAACCTCGACTCCCCTGTGAAGAGGACCAATGCAGGATGAGGACCAAGCCAGGAAAACTTGAACCATTCAAGGCACATTTTTCTGCCTTCTGATTAACATAGATTTATTGAGTCCGCGGGGGAAAAAATATTCTTAAAATCTATATGGTTTATAGTGAAATCTGTCAGTCGTGTCCGACTCTTTGTGACCCCGTGGACTGTAGCCCACCAGGCTCCTCCGTCCATGGGATTCTCCAGGCAAGAATATTGGAGTGGGTTACCATTTCCTTCTCCAGGGGATCTTCCCAACCTAGGGATCGAACCCAGGTTTCCCTCATTGCAGACAGACGCTTTAACCTCTGAGCCACCAGGGTAGCCCAATATGGTCTATGCTGCTGCTGCTGCTAAGTCGCTTCAGTCATGTCCAACTCTGTGCGACCCCAGAGACGGCAGCCCACCAGGCTCCCCCATCCCTGGGATTCTCCAGGCAAGAACACTGGAAT
>NW_011494754.1:1058732-1066180 GCF_000754665.1 Bison bison bison | reverse complement strand
AAAAGTGAAAGTGAAGTCGCTCAGTCGTGTCCAACTCCTAGCGACCCCATGGACTGCAGCCTACCAGGCTCCTCCGCCCATGGGATTTTCCAGGCAAGAGTACTGGAGTGGGGTGCCATTGCCTTCTCCAATATGGTCTATGATACTGGGTAAATTAACTCTGAGTTTCAGCTACCAAAATAATTATATATGGGGGTAAGAGATAGGCAGAGTTTTATCTTCTTTCTTACAATTAGGTTAATGCTTTAGAATGCTGCTGCTGCTGCCGCTGCTGGTGCTGCTAAGTCGCTTCAGTCGTGTCCAACTCTGTGCGACCCCACAGATGGCAGCCCACCAGGCTCCGCCATCCCTGGGATTCCCCAGGCAAGAATGCTGGAGAGGGTTGCCTTCTCCATGCTTTAGGGTTGCCATTTCCTTCTCCAATGCCTGAAAGTGAAGTTGCTCAGTCATGTCCGACTCTTAGCGACCCCGTGGACTGCAGCCTACCAGGCTCCTCCATCCATGGGATTTTCCAGGTAAGAGTACTGGAGTGGGGTGCCTTCTCCATGCTTTAGAATACATATGTGTATTAAGTGTTATTTGTTGTTGCTCTTTTTCAGAAAAATGAAGGGATGTTAAAAAGAGAAATAGTATAATAAGACTTGCAAGCAAGAAAGTGTGTAATGTGTGCAGAATTAACGTTAGAGAGCTCCGTGGGGAACAAACTAGTGCAAACATAACATGAGAGATTGTCCATATGTTGTAGGGGTCTGTTCCTTAGCTGGAAGATTGATGAGGTGCTACCAAAAGCCAAACTGTTCATATCCTTCAAGTCAGTAATCCAACTTCAAGAATTCTATCCCAAGAAAAGAATCCAAAAATATGAAAAAAGTAAAATGGATGAGAGTCTTCATAAGATTAGATAATGTTCAGCAAGAGAAGAGTTAGTTCTTGTTCATTCAGAATATGGAGTATTGCAGACATTAAAATTATTTTAACACATAGCAAAATAAAAAATGTATACCCAAGAAAATAGAAATATTGAATAAAACCGGAAAAAATATTTAAAATAGTAGAACTGAGTTAGAGGGTGGATTTAGAGTCTACAATACTATGTATACTAATGTTTGTTTTCTTAATTACATAATAAATACAGGAATGCTTTCTTGTTAATACATTTAAACTACACAAAAGTATATTAATCAAGAAATGAAGGATCCTGTTACCTGCCTTCTCCTAGCTTGTCTGCTCCCTGTTAATAGACTGATGTAAAGCTCTCTAAATCTTCGTTAGGGTCACACGCACACACACACACATTCATGTACACATTACAGTATGTAGTGGTTTATTTTTAAGAAATTTTTTTTGGCCATGTGACTTGTGGGATCTTTGATCCCCAACCAGGGATCAAACCCGTACCCCCTATAGTGAAGCATGGAGTTCTAACCCCTGGACAACCAGGGAATTCCCTGTAGTGCTATTTTAACATAAAACTCATAATATTGTATTCTTTGAAAGTTGATTCTTTTTAAAATCTGTATCATAAGTCTTTCTGAATCAATAATATATCTTTACCTCATTGTTTTTAATCACTCTTAGTATGATTTACTCTGATACATTTAATTATGTCACAATTGATACTTGTTTCTTCTCATTTTTAAAATGTTAAATAATTTTGCAAATGAGCCTTCTTGTAAACTTATCCTGGTACACCTTATTAATGAATTTAAGCTTCTTCTAATTCATTCATTGGCCACTTGTATATCCTTAGAAAATTTCCTATTCATATTTCTTACAAGTTTTTCTATTTCATTGTTTACATTTTAATACTTTATTTGTTGGGGTTCTTTATGAATTTTAGATTTTTATTGGAATTTAACTGTATTTAGAGATTTGTACAACATAAAATATTTCCATCCGGAGAATAATATACTTTCCCATTTGTTCTAGTTTTCTTTTATATCCCTTGACAAAATATTACTGTTTTCTTTAGATCTTATTCACTTCTTGTTGGAATGTATATTACACAAGGAAGACATTTTCAATGGCTATAGAACTGAAATCATTTTTAGTTACTAGCTCTAGTTGAAATCACAGCAGTTTCTTAAAGCTATAATGATCTGTCAAATAACTCAAAGAAGTATAATTATTAGCCTACAATTTACTTGTAAACAAGGGACATCAATTAACAGGTTTTTTTCATGTCTTAACACACATCCTTTCTTTGGCAAGTTACTTATTACCTGGCAGTAAACAAGGAGGCCAGGTGGGTATCCAGCCTCGGGCATCAAGGAAAATAATTCTAGTTACTTAACGGTCCTTCAAAATCTTTATGTGTTTAAACTGTGACGTCTTCAGGACAGGATGTCTCTGCCACGTCTATATGTATCCTTTCTTCTGCACCTCCACCTGCAGCAGGCCAGGTCTCAGCATTCCCTCACTAGAATGTCTCAGATCCTTAACAGATGTTGAAATTAAGTTGTCGATAGTAAATTTTTTCAAAAGCAAGTTGGAGCATGATAAACTGATCTTAAAATTCTGAAGAGATGTACAAGAATAGGCTTGAATGTGTTTTTTTGGCTTATCGTTTACTTACTGAGAAGGGTGTTTTCAACTATCTTTGAGTTGAATTTATGTATTTCTTCTTTTAGTTATGTCATTCTTTTATACATTTGGAGGCTTTTATTATGTGCATATACAAATTTTTATAGCTTCCTGATTCACTAAAACTTGTAACATGATGAGGTATTCATCCTTGTCTGATGTTAAGAAACCTACGCCATCTTTTTTATGAGAATTTTCATGGTATGTATTTCCTCTGTTTTTTTCTTTCAAGCTTTTAGTATACTTATCTTTTAAGTATATGTCTTGTTAGCAGTGTTTTTTTTTTTTTAATCCAGTCTGTCAATCTTTCTTTTAATGACAGCATTTAATTCATTTACATTTAATGCAATTATTGATATAATCTACTGTCTTGATTTTTGCTTTTGATTGCCCCATTTAAGCTATTTTTTCTTTAATTGATTTCTTTCACAGGTAATTTTTTAAATGATTTCATTTTTCCTTTATGACCTTTGTGGTTATGCATTCTTTTATAGTTCCTTAAGTGATTACCCTAATTACCCCAGAGATAACAAAATATCTTCTTATCAGGTGCATGTCAGTTATCAATTTATTGGCTCTCAACTTCAAGTCCACTCTTTATTGCCAGCTATGCAAAAAAGAATTATTTCTCCTTTGCTAGGCTTCCCTCGTGGCTCAATGGTAAAGAATCCACCTGCCAATGCAGGATATGCAGGTTCTATCCCTGAGTCGGGAAGATACTCTAGAGAAGGAAATGGCAACCCACTCCAATAATCTTGTCTGGAAATTCCCATGGACAGAGGAACCTGGCAGGCTACAGTCCATTGGGTCACAAAAGTCTGGACGCAACTTGGCAAGGAAACAACAGCTAGTGTGAAGTTAAGCTTTGTCTGTAGAGGGCACTAGAGGAGCACTAGAGAAGGAAGTGGGTTTCAGTTACTTCGTTTCTTCAGAGTTGGGCTCCTGAAATATGAGATGAGCAACAGCTCCCAGCTGCTAGCTTTTACCCTGGTACCCTCTAAAGTGGCTTTAGGATTGTGTAGTCTGCAAGTCACCTCCCTAAAAATGGCTTTCCCAGCATTCCCTTGAATGGCTCTGAGCTTGTTTCAAGGCATTCAGCTTGTTAGCCTTTCTTGGCAGGAACAGATGCCTATCCATTCAGTTCAGTTCAGTTCATTTCAGTCCCTCAGTCATGTCCGACTCTTTGCGACCCCATGAACCACAGCACGCCAGGCCTCCCTGTCCATCACCAACTCCCGGAGTCCACCCAAACCCATGTCCATTGAGTCGGTGATGCCATCCAACCATTTCATCCTCTGTCGTCCCTTTCTCCTCCTGCCCTCTCCATGTCATAAAGAAAACCAGCCCCTAATGCCAAGATTATCTCTGTGGGTTTCCGTTTTCTCCTGAGGTTGATAGCAATGGAGATGGTGGAAAGTGGTTATACTCTGGGTGTATTTTGAAAGTAAAGGTGATGGGATCTGCTGATGCAGTGGATGTTAGGGCAAAGTATAAAGAATGATTTCATAGTTTGGAAGTCATGGAAATGAGATCTGAGATATGAGAGAGGGAAAGAGGGCAGGTAGGGTAGAAAAATGACAGAAGAGGGTGATGTGGACACAACTAGAAAAGAATCAAAGATGACCAAGAAGAAAAGTGAGGACATGTAGGGTCAATGGACTAAAGGTCTTATAATATCAAAGAATTGCTGGAGTCAGTGTATCAGAAGATGATAGCTAGGAAGACAGCATGAAAATAAAGATAGGCTTGGTGGTAAGAAAACATCCGTATTTTAAAATAATCTTTTATTTGCTCATCATACACATTTTATCATATATTCATATACTGATATACATTACATTTATTTTCCAGTAATAATTGAATAATTTACTATATAGCGTAAATCACAAAACATAGGTAGAATGTATGAAGTGAATCAGAGACATCAAATATCATATTATTATCTTTGTAAGAAGTAGATAATCATGAGATTTAAGGAGAATCTTAAATCTTAATCCTCAGAATTAAAGAGGTAGTAAACACAATTAGGAAATCAGTTTTGATGTTCAGATCAATGAGAGGTTTTTGTGTGCTGGAAACATCAATATTAAAATAGAAACGTAGTCAACAATCACATATTCCTAGAGATAGTGTGATAATCACAGGAAAATCATCAAAAACTATAGACGTTAACAGAAACAGATAAATTAGTTGTGGGTTTTAACCATTGCAACAGTGTTTTCAAGTGTTCAGAAGAGGACTTCTTAATTTTTTCAAGATATAGGTCTTGACTGTTGATTATTCTATTGACCTTGAAAGATTTTTATCTATAGGACTCAATTTATCATTAGCTAGTGTTCATGTATTTTATTCAAAGATACCACTATTTGTTAGAATTTATAATATACATTAAGTAATAAATTTTGTCACTGAACCAAAATTATTTCAGTCCCAATGAAATTTTACATCTTGGGTAGCCTCTGCAGCCTTGTTTTGGTAAATATATGATTTCAATGAAACTTTTTCAAAAACTGAAAACAGCTCATGAACGCTTCTTACTCAGTTATATTCATGGACTCTATCTGGGGAGTCAATCTATTAAGGAACAAAATGTCTATGTTTACATTCTTTTAAAGTTCCATTTTAACTTTTCATCTTTCTTATTTTCTTCTTATAGCCTTTCATTTATCTATTTCTCTCCTTTCTTCTCTTCTTCTAACCCAACATCTGCTCCCCCACCCTTTCTTTTCCTTGTCTTCTAGGAAACCTTTTCTCCTCCTGTTCTACTTCTTCTATACTTGGATTTACATCTCCTGTTGTCTTTGTTTTCCATAGAGAATTTGTTCCTATTGCATTCATGGGTTCTTTTACATAAAATTACAGACAGAATAATTAAAATATTAATAATCTGGTTATGTAGTGATCCAAAAACATAAGATATGTGAACATTTCACAAACACAATATTTGATTATCCATTGCTGATGTCAGTAAGGCATAGTCTCTTTGGTATAAGCTTCATGTTCAAGATACAGCATCAATGAATACTTGAATTTTTCATGTAGCTTAGTATCCCTGTGAATTAAAGATATTACTAATGAACAGCAGTATGAAACTCTTATTTTTTAAGTTTTTATTGCACTGAGGTGAATTTTTATTTTTAGTTTTTAGTTCAGGTTATATAGTCTATGATTCTTTAAGGTAAGCGAGACTCTAAAGCTGGGCAGTAAACTGAAATGACTCTCCTCCCAACTTTTTATAGATTCACCCTATGAATGGTTATAGGTCCCATAATTCTCCTGTTTCTTTCATAAGGCGGTTATGGTCAACGTTTATTGTACACTTACCGTGCATCACTCACTCTTCTAGAAGGACCTGAGGAATACGACATAACCCCATGAGATAGGTGCTATTATTATGTTCACTTCATAGATGAAAATCTGAGACACAGATTCCCCAAAGGTCACAAAGTAGGTGACAGAACGAAGATTTTAATTCAAGTGGTCAGTTTCCAAGTCTCATGTGTTGACCACCATAGGCCTGCTTCCTTGATAAGGCAACTTGGAAATGCACACATCAACCTCCTGACAGCTGAGATCTTCATCTCTGCTCCCTTTCATTATACAGATGTCCTTTCACCTATCTTTATTCAGATCTGCTCCATCAGCAAGACCTTGGACTTGGCAATCCCTCATTCAGCTGCCTCCTTACCTTGGACACCTCCCACTTTTTCACAACTACAGAACCTCCTCAGCATCCCCATTGAACCTCCTGACTCTTTGTTCTCCAGGGCCATTCATGCCTCATTCCTGCTTTCCCTTCCTTCTTTACCACATCAGGAGGACCTGCCATGGTTCTAATTCATCTTATATTTTACCACCTTTTAACTTTACTCACTCCTTCTGTCTGGATTATTCTATCATCTCTCCCTCCATTTCAGCATATTGAAAATATTCCCCAACCTTCAAATGCCAAAAACAAATGTGATGGGATGGAAATATATGTGTCTCCCAGATCCACAAGCTGCTTTACCTGGGAGATCTCAGGTCCTCTCTACCCACAGTACATCAGGAAGGACTTCCAGTCAGGCGGTGTTAGGGGGAGTTTTATTTGAAAATGGTTCCAAAACCTGTGAAAGGGATAAAGCAGAAAAATATGTTTTGGAAACGTCCATGCCCATTGTTTTGCCAAGATCTGTCTGGTACCTGGTACTCTGCTCTCCCTGAGACAGCATTTGTTGTACTGTTTCAGATATTCGTGTAGTTTCACATTTCCAGTACGTTGAATGCAGTCCCTTAAAACGTGACAACTGTGTCTTATTTTTATTTGTCTGTGATAGGCCTTGCTTTAAGGAATTAGCATATGTAAAATATAGATTTGTATTCTATACACAAAAGCATTAGGACCCAGTATTGGTGAGGGTGCAGGTAAGCGGGCTGGTACACTATTTCTGGGAAGGTGAGCTGGCTTCCTCAGAACAATCTGGCAGATGCATCAAAAGTCTTCACGCTGCGTGTGTGTTGGATACTAGCAGCTCCACTCCTAGGAATTTATCCTAAGAAACCACTATGAAAGTATGCATGCCACATCAACAAGTTTATTTGCCAAAACGTCATTTCAAATAATGAAAAGTTAGAAACTTACAGGGTGCATCAAAGATTGTTCAGTAAACACGTAGGTACAAAAGTATATATAGTACTGTCCCATTTTTATTTTTTAAAAAAGTGCCTGTGACGAAAGATTAACTAGACGTGTGTGTGTTAGTCGTTCAGTCGTGTCTGACTGTTTGTGACCCCACGGACC
Source organism: Bison bison bison (assembly GCF_000754665.1). Lineage (NCBI taxonomy): Eukaryota > Metazoa > Chordata > Mammalia > Artiodactyla > Bovidae > Bison > Bison bison. Next base: position 1,058,817 of record NW_011494754.1, on the reverse strand, counting down.
ATAGCCCGCCAGGCTCCTCTGTCCATGGAATTTTCCAGGCAAGAATACTGGAGCGGTTTGCCATTTCCTTTTCCAAAAGGAACTA
>NW_011494754.1:1046439-1058632 GCF_000754665.1 Bison bison bison | reverse complement strand
TAGATACCAAAATACAAATTGCCTCTCTGGATGGTGGGGTCATTTGTTGTTTTAACTGTTTTTTGTTAAGGAGGGTTTTTATTTTTAAACATTAAAAAAAAAATTTCCTGCAGTAGATATGTATTGGTTTTATGACCAGAAAAATATTTAATAAACTCATAAATCCCATTTTGAGAACAACAAAGATAAATTGGGCTGTGACTGCTTTCCAAGATTTATTATGGAATTCTCTTACACTTACACTTCTCTTACATTTATGACCTGTGTTATCAAAACAATATAACAAAATAGTCTTCAGCATCAGTATCCTAGAAACTTCCAAGTGAAAGTGAAAGACTCTCATTCGTGTTCAACTCTTTGCAACCCCATGGACTGTATAGTCCATGGAATTCTCCAGGCCAGAATACTGGAGTGGGTAGCCTTTCCCTTCTCTAGGGGATCTTCCCAACCCAAGATGGCATTATTTTTTTAAAGAGAAGTAACCTTCAAATCTCCACCCAAGTTGCTACATTTCCTTTTTTTCCAGAACAAGAAGTATAAGTGCTGCTGAAAATGAGCAAAACTTGGAATGTTTTTTAGCAGGTAAAATGTTTGAGGTTGATCTATGTGTCCCAACACTAGGGACCCCAAAGATAAATTAATGAGTAACAATGCAAATTATATATGTACTAGGATGACATTAAAGAACAGCAGCAACAATAACCTCCCCTCCCCAACTATGTGGGACGTTTTATTGAGAACAAATGAAATTACTGAAGTGCTGATGCACTCAGAAATAGGCCTGGGATGATACACGTTGTAGTCTGATCAAGTGTTACCTGGGAGAGTGGGTGGAGGGAACAGCAGAAAACAGATACAGTTTTCGGGGAGGTGTGGGCAGGATAGGTTTATTTCTTTTTATTAAAAATCACTTCAAAACATTCAAAAAGAAATAAAAAAGAAAATTCAAGACATGCCTGTGCTTTCGAGCTCAAGGCAGAAACTAGATAGTAGGCTTTGCTTGTTTAAAATTAAATTCCTGAACTTTTCAGAAGGTCAGTGGTAATGATAAGAAAGTATTCTCCCTCTTGCTGTTTATTTTTGTAAATATGAAGATAGCAAGTGGGCCTTCCTGACCCTTACCTCAGCTAGTCCAACGACAGTCTCAAAGACATATACAGTTTTGCAGTGAGAAACTTGCACGGTTTTAAAGTGTAAGCAGGTAGAGATTCAGAGGGCCATTCCCTTAACCAACTAGCTCACCAAAGTCATGCTCAGAGCTGGGCACTGACAAAATTGTGACATGGAAAATGATTGTCTTCAATGATCAAGTCTTTGCACATAAACAGCCCCTCCTTGTTCCTGTCTCAGCCAGGCACACCCTTTCTCTCTTATAATGCCCTTCCCTTTCCTGTACCAAGAACCACTTTTAAAAGAGACTGAAACATATTTGCATGAATGTAGAAACAGTGACTCTTTAAAATGTTATTTTCCTAACCAGATTCGCTTTTCAACAGATTAACAAAGAAATAAAGCGCTGATGGTGGAATCGCCCACATCCATCAAAATTTGGGGGCAGAGTCAGCCACTGACTCTGCTTATACACCCACAGCATCCTCTGCAGTGGCCTAGGGCACGGCAGGCATTTTCAGACTTACAGATGATGGTATATGTCAGGATCCCGCTGGAGCCGGGTTTGGAATCCTATATACAGGTCGTCCCAGAGCAGACCATTCTTCACCACGTGTCTGATGACGTCAACCCGGCTCCGAATCTGAAACAGATACGGAACAACTAGCAGGGGCGCCCCAGCCAGCACAGAGCATTGGTATCAACCCCTTGTGTCCCTGAAAGAGGCAGCTGTCTATAAGGCAGGGCTCTGAGAAGTCAAGGAGAAGAGCCTACTGAAGTTGACATATCAGGCTGAGGTAGGTGGGGAGAGGACATCTGAGTGCAGCAGAAATTGAAGGAAGGAAAACAGGAAGTATATCCGGAGCTGGGGGAGCAGAGTAGGGCGGAGCAGAGTGACAGAGAGCACAGACAGAATCAGATTGCTGATTTGACCATGGCTCAAATCCATGGTCTAGCTGTGTGATCCTGGCCACCATTCTGTGCCTCAGTTTCCTCTTCTATAAAATGGAGATAATAGACCATCCCTCAAGGGACCGTGGTGAAGATTCACTGAGTCAATGTACATAAAATGTGTAAAACAAGGCCTGCCACTGAGCAAGAGTACCTTAATTCAGTGGCCAAGGCCCTTACCTTTCAAGAATCCCAACTCCTGACACAGGATCTGTTGACTAGTCAAAAGTGCCCAGGGTTAGGAGACAAGCAGAGATGGTTTTGAGTCTCAGCTCAGCACTTACTAATCATGTGACCTTAACCTTGCTAAGCCTCGGTCTCCTGTGTTACTGTTGTGAGAAAAAAAGAGATATTTATGAAATTAAAAAAAAAAAAAGCATGAAGTAGTGTGATGGGAAGTTACTAAGGTTGGACATGGTTTTAACACTTCATTAGCATACTTTTTCAGTATCCGGCATCACATTTTTTCTTCTGATAAATATGCTAATGCCAGTAGAGGCAACTTTATCATAAATGACAGAATGATCAGAAGACTGGTGTTTGGGTTTATTTCTCTTTCCCACACCATTTTGACAAAACAGTGACATCCACTGTGAACTGAGAAGGCAAACACAGGTCAAAGGATCTCTTATTTTGCCAACAGAGACTCCGAAACATGACTGTGCAGCTTGTCAAATTGAGGACTGCCCAGCTAAGGTGCAGTATCAAAATTGAATTCCTTGCAGTGGAGGAGAGAAGGTCTTTCATGATCTTTCAAACTAGAGACAAGCACGTGGAAGAATCAGGCAGGCTTTGAGAAATGTTTGGACTATAAAATGGAAAGGTCTTGGTGGTTTGATTAGATCTGGGGATGAGGAGAAAGGGAAAAGGTGAAAAGCTCGGCTTCTAGCTGGAGTCACTGGTGGGTTGGGGAGAGGGGGTGGAGGCACTAACATTGCCAATGATCAGACAGAAAACAAGAAAGAGCAGTTTTAAGAGAACAACGACGTGTTGAATTTTGAACAATGAGGTACAAGGATTTGGAAATCCAGGTGATATTATCCAGTAGGCAATTAACTCTAATGAATCCAAAGCTAGACAGTGTTGGTGGGAGCTGGGCAAAGTCTGGGCAGGACATACAGGTTTTTGGAGCCATTAGCAGAGAAGTGGTGGTAGCAAATGTGTTCACTCAGATACAGGCTTGAGAAGATGAGTGGGTTGAGCACAGAACCCTGATGGAAAACAGGAGATGTAAGTGGTGGCTGGAGAAAGAGACCCCCAAAGAATACAGAAGAAGAGAAGTTAGGAGGCCTAGTGTCACTGGTGCTGAGAAAGGACTTCTACTTCAAAATGATGGACAGATCCCATGCATAACCTGCCTTCCACCCACTTCTGGATGCAACTGAAGTTGGTGACAAAGCAACTGCACAGGTATGAGCCGCCACAATGAAGAAAAAGTGAAATGAATCATTGGCAGGAGATTTCAACTAATGAATGTGAACGTGGAAAGCAGCTAGGTGAGTGGCATTAAAGAACAGGCCAGAGGCTGCAGAATCCAGGAGAGTATGAGAAAGGACATTCGGATTTGGAATGAGAAGAGGTAGGTACTGTGGATAACAGCAGGGGCACAGAGCACAAAATTAGGTACATGAAACAGTGAGCACCCACTTCCCTAGGCTTACACATGGTTCCAGGACCAAATACCTTCAGACAGTTCTCTGACGAAATGGAATCAACTTTACAGGAAGAATGAAGGCAGGGAGTGTATTTGTGATGCCTTATCACAAATACAAGGACCTCCACATTTTGATATTTAGGAGCCCCTCAGCCTAATAGCTGGCTCCTCACCTTCATAAACTTAAATGAGTGCTCCCTTATCCACATACAATATAGGTTATAGTTCATAGCCTACTCCCTTTTAAAAAACCGAATTGGCCTTCCACATTTATAAATCTAGATATTTCACATGAAAATCCAGATATCCAAGTTTTCTGGAAAATGCAGAGGATCAGCTGGAGCTCAGTAGGGGCTCCTCCCTTCCCATGTTTTCCACTTGACCCAGTCCCCACTCAACTCCACCTAGTTAAAGATCTGCCTGGGGTCCATCTGTGAGCATTTAAACATGTAACCCCCACCTTCAAGTAAAGCCTGCTGGATAATAGGTCTTACCCATATACAGAGAGCCCTGAGTCAGCTTGAAAAGGTCTTTTTTTTTTTTTTTTTGGTAAATATAGACTAATCCCTTGATTCTTAAAAGTCACCACAGTGGAAGGAAGGTCAGCCTGGGATAAGCAGCAGTGCATGCAGCTAGAAGCCAAAGGAGCAATGCCTTCAGGCGTCCGTGGAAAGTGACTGCCACCCAGCATTATGTGTTCAGCAAGCTGTTGTGCAAAATCAGACAGGAAAATACTTAAAGGGTAGCTCCTGTGCAAACTTTCTTCAGCAGATACCTAAGCAGAAAATACCACAAAGGAGAAAAGCAAAGAAGTGAAGACATGGGTGGGGTCTAGAACAGGCTGAGGGAGGTCACAGGGTGACAGATTGGCAGCAGACCTAGAGAGGAGCCCATCCAGCCGAGAGCAGGAGCTCCTGAGAGTGCTAGGAGCCGGGCATCTAGGAAAGATGGAGAGTTGGCATGATAGAAAATACATTCATGTGTTTGAAAGGCAGTGAATGCCTCCCCTCCAAAAAAGGCAATATGAGAAGGCTCCAAGTGGCAAGAGATGGAGCTCTTCCAAGGATAACCTCCTTAAACAAACCTCAACATACAGAAATATCACTAATATCCTGAGATATAAAAGCACTTGAGTCAAAATAGGGACCACCATGTATGCGGCAGGCATGACGATTTGCCCCATGGTGTGGCAAGTCTGCTCATTTGTATTAAAGAGAGCTGTTGCTAGCTGTATTCAACAGAAGCAATGTGAAAAGCTGTAAAAACAAGCCTTTTTTTTTTTCAATGACGTATTTTAAGTGAACTTGTGATTTTAAAAATTCCAAGGAAAAATCTCCCTGATGGTTAACAGATACCTTAATTTATAAGTTTCGTAAGTTCAGATTTAAGAAGCAATGCAGTGGCTAAATACACAGACTCTGCAGTTAGACCCCTTGCTGCTAAAGCCTTCAGCAGGATTTACAAGCTGTATGACCTTGGGCAGATTATTGAACCTCTCAGCATGGCATTTTCCTCATCTGTAGGGGAGTATAGTAATATCGATTCATATCATGGTTGTTATATTAAATGACTTAATATTTATGAAGCTGTGTTATGTATGAGTTTGGTAAAAAAAAAAAAAGGCAATAAAATATCAGGTTCATTTTGCTTAAAATCGGTGTTTCATGTAGTGTTTTCCTATGTGTGAAAACTCAGTTTTTTAAAACCCCCAAAGCAGGCAGTAGATTATCGGTTTTACCAAAGTTTCAGCATAGGATTCTCTTCAACAGCAAGTACTAAACATAAAAATACAAATCCAATTATTAAAATGTAGTTTAAGAACAGGCCTATTATACAAAGGTACATCTGCTGCTGCTGCTAAGTCACTTCAGTCATGTCCGACTCTGTGCAACCCCATAGACGGCAGCCCACCAGGCTCCCCCGTCCCTGGGATTCTCCAGGCAAGAACACTGGAGTGGGTTGCCATTTCCTTCTCCAATGAATGAAAGTAAAAAGTGAAAGTGAAGGTAACTCTATAATTAAGGCATTACACATTTATATGGCACACGTTTAATATGCTTAAGGGCAGACTATACACCCTCCTAATTTATTTAGTGATTCTTACATGTACATAGAATTTAAAATTACAATCCATGCTCATATATATTATGTCATTTGACTATCATAAAAACATTATAAAGTACGAAGAAGCCCCACAGAAGGGGGAGAAAATAAAAAAAAAAAGACTTGAATGGGGATTCAAAGGCTCATAGTCAGTAATCCTAATCAGCAGGGGTAGGGAACCCATACCAGTCTTGACATTGTGTCCAAAGCCCCAGCTTTTAACATCATGCCTGACTTGGGCTAGGGATCTGCTAAAAGTTGGAACTCAAAATATGCGTTGGTTTATGTTGACAGTTTTCTGTAGAAAGCCACCAACAGGGTTTGTTTGCGGAAGGAGACATTGCTGGAGAAAAGGTAAAGGGGCAGACAAAGATCAATGCTTGCAGGTCTGCTAACAGCACAGGCGGGCCAGCTGTTTGGAAGGAAGCAGGTAGAAAAGCCAGTCTTTGCAAATGACTCAAAAAGAAGCAAGTATGGAGTTTAGTTAAAAATATTCTTTCAATACCGGCATATTAGTTGTGACAAATGTAGCATGTTAAAGTAGTATGTTAACATTCTCTGTAGTATCCCTGCGACTTTACTGTAAATCTAAAGTTACTCCAAATTTTTTTTGGAGTAAATTAAAAAATTTATTTAGGAAGGAAGGAAAGAAGGAAGGAAGGAGCATTTCCACTGGTGTTGCTGCTTACTTCCTCATATGGATGTTCCCGGCTTGGTCTTTCTTTTGGAAAGGATAAATCTAGAAAGTCAACCAAATAGTCATATCCTCCAGGAAAAGGGCTGAAGTCCTCATCTGTCTCAATCATCTGTGCAAATGACAACATGGTAAAGGGAAGAAGCATATCAATCTGGTTGTCAAGATCCTCAAAAAATTCTAGAATGTGCAAGCAAATGATAGCAATGAAGTGGAGTAAATATAAAAAGAGGCTTGCCTCTCTCTCTCCTGCTCTCCCTATCACTCTATGTGGCTCTCTAACTCTCTCTTCTCTTTCCTGAATTGAATTCTAATCCTACTCTTCTACACTAGCAAAACTGCTTCATGTCACTAACTTCATTCAAATTTACAGAGAAGGTTATCACTGTCTTAGATATATGTATAATTAGTATACTTAGTAATTAGTAAGTATAATTAGTAACGAGCTATCAAATACCACTGTAGTTTGCAGGCTAAAAGATAAATAAAACGTGGACTGTTTCTCACCATCACCTAGCATCCAAACATAAAGAGTGTCACTGAAAATTCCAAATATTTTCTCTTTTTCACGTTAATCACTCAACTGAAAATCTCATTTAGACCAAAGTTCGTCAGGTCTTCAGGTTTCAATTTTCTAAAAAAACTATTTGGGAGCTAATAGAGGCATCAATATTTCATTTTGCTAAGTGAGGACTTAAAACAAATTTTTACATCTACTATCCTTTTATTTCATTAAAGGAAGAATGCTTTCATGCCTCAAAAATAGAAAGGACTAATCTTGGAAGCCTGGCATGCTGCAGTCTATGGGGTCGCAAAGAGTTGGACACAATTTGGCAACTGAACAACAATCTTGGAATAATGACAATTCATCCCAAGAAAAGAGAGTTGACATCTTTGTAAGCATACTCACGTGCATACTCATACTTGTTTCATTACTGACCAGCAAAAAGTTTGCACAGCCTGGCACTGACTCCTGGGTAGGTTTTTAGGACTTACTGATTTTGAGAATGCTAAGTATTGTGTGCTACCAAGTATTAATGTTCAGGGGTTGAAAGGTAAACTTGAAACTAGTCCTCACCCCGAGGGTAACCAATCTTTGTTGCCAAGGGTATAATGTCGTCCATTTCCTGATGCGTTCCCTAAACTTTGCTCCCCATGCACAAATTCAGGCACTAAATATAAGTGGGATAAAATATACAGATAAGTGCTGCAGGGATTTCCAGCCCATTTCAGACCTCCTCTTTCTCTTTCACCCCCTGCTTTTTAGGACATATTTTGTTTTTGGATACATCCTCAGTTTTCTGGTGACCAGCTTACAGCATGAACCACTTGAGCCTATAAGCTCTGTGTGTACGTGTCACGGCTAATTTAAGTTCCAGGCTGACCCTGTGGTTGGTGCACCTCACTCCTTACCACCGCTGCAGATAAGAACTACCCACTTCCTGCTGCTACAAGATGTCACCTCTCTGGTGGGATCCACCTGCCAATTTCACAGTTGAAGTAGCTTTTTCCACCATACAACCAAAACACCGCAAAATATCGACAAAACAAAAGCAACTAACGCATGGTGATGGGAAGAAAAAGAATCCTCCCAAAGAGAAACTGAGCTGGACCTCAGAATGCTTCCTATGAAAACGTTTTCAAACAGGGATTGTTTAAGCACATTGTCCCATCGATTCTCTGTGAGGCAAATGGTAGGACTTAAAAAATGCTTATTGAGAAACAAATTGGAATACGAAGGGGTTTTCATATACTTCCGTAATACAGGAAAGCAAAGACAAATGGCACTTCATAAGCATACCCTGACCACCAGGTTATAATCCTTAAATCCAGCCCAGGTGAAGTACTCTTTTATCCAGGATGAGTGACGAAATATTTCATCTCCTACAGCAGCATTCAAGATTTTCAAATATGGTCCAAAGTCCCAGGAATCCTTGTAAATTTTAGTCCCCTCCGGAGGCTCAATGATGCCTTTGCTTAAAGACAAAAAGATGAGAGAAGAAGGAAAGAAGACAGCAATAAATAAGGAAGGAAGGCAAAAGTTAGCACTTCAATTTCAGCAGTCAATCAGAGGAGCAGCTTTTCGATCATTCAGGTGGTACACAGGGGTCCCACAGAAGTGCCTTGGGGGACACCTCCCCAGCCTTAACTAGAATAGCTCTTGTTAATTGTTTAGTGTGATGGCTCTCGAAGTCAATACATTTAAAGATAAAAGTCCTTGTCTTGAAAAAAAAAAGTTGGAAAGCCACTGATGTGGACCCTTTCAGCTCAAATCACTAAATTATGGGAATGTTAAATATAATATGGTCATGTTGATTTTGCAGAAGCCTGCTCACACCTGCCCTGCCCCCCCAGCTCCACTAGAATATAAGTTTGATGAGAGCAGCATCCGTGATTGGCACACAGAAAGTGTTAGTTGTGTCCACCTCTTTGCTACTCCATGGACTATAGCCTGCCAGGCTCCTCTGGCCATGGGATTTCCCAGGTAAGAATACTGGAGTGGATTGCCATTCCCTTCTCCAGGGGATCTTCCTGACCCAGGGATCGAACCCTGGTCTCCTGCTTTGCATGTAGATTCTTTATTGTCTGAGCCACCAAGGAAGCCCAGCCATAGAAGAGGTCCCACAAACATTTGTTAAACATAGGAATGTCTTTAGCCTGTCCTAGGGATATACCCAGAATTTTGTGTCTCTAATATACGGTCATCTTTCTGTACTAATCAAAGCTGACAGGGCAACTGTACCTGGAAACCCAGTCAGCAATATGGATGACAGTTCTCTGACATTCCTAAAGCTGTCCATCCAGTGTGAGGATGGATCATTGCATGGGACATGGAAACTCGAATCCTGGCAATAGAATAGAATGTGATCGGGATGAGGGAATGGTGATAAGGAAATGGGCACCTGGATGGTAGAGATTAGGCAACTCTGTGGCACTTCTCAAAACAACACTTTTAGTCCATTGTTTGACCACAGCTAGAGATGCACTGGTTTTGGTAATAAATTACTTGTCAAATCCTAAAGTTTCTAACTTTTAAATGAATCTCAAATTTGCTTCCTCAACTCCTTGCCTCATCTCAGTTTATAGCCTCACTAATCTCTTGCTAGCTAGAGCCTCAGCCTCCCAGTTGGCCTTCCTGATTCCAGTTCTTCCCACTGTGGCCTCCTCCCCCAGGAAATGCTCCTTTGCAAACTGAAATGGGTTTTTTAAAAAAAACAATGCAGTAATGTTCCTTCCTCACTTTATAACTTTCTCAAGCTCTCCTTACTCACAGGCAAGTTCCTTGGGCTGTTTTGCAAATTCTTTCTAGCCCTGGCCAGACACGGAATTCCTGTCTCACCCTTTCCTTCCCCTTTCACTTACCGCCCCTACACTGGGGTGGATTTGACTTCATGAGGGAAGGACCTCTTCACAGCCGTTTGTCTGTACCTACTATGATGCCATGTTTACAGAAGGAGCTCAGTAAGTCCTTTCTGAATGAATGGCATACTATTCACTTACTCAAAGAAAATATATTTACTAACACAACATTGTAAATCTACTATATTTCAATAAAAACATTTTTTTAGAAAACAAACAAAAAAACAAACTATCTGTATTCACCAAACTCATGACATTATTTGCACCTCCCTTCTCCAGCACGTGCCAGAACCTCGATCTCTCTCACTCTCTTAACTACTTTCTGAAACCTCCTCCTGATTTCTAAGGCACAAATGCTTTCCTGGACACATTTACTGTTCTCTCCTGCCCCCTCCTCCCCTCACAAGAAGGCAGAGTTAAGCACTGAGTCTCCCCATATCCCTTACTCTGTGTCTTACAATTGAGAATCCAACAATAATCAACCCTCTTGTTACCCAGGATGCTTTGGTGTAACTTGATGATACAAATGCAGATTCCTGGGCTCTGCCTCCTATCTACCCAATCAGAACCTTAGAGGGTGGAACCCAAGGAGCTGCAGTTATCCAAATGACTGGAGTTATTCTGATGTGCTTTCAAGTTTGAGAATTATTACCATAGAATACATCTGGGGAACTGGAGAGAGAGGATGGAGAATTCTGCAAATGCCAAAAGCCAGACTCTTGAATGCCCTGCTAAAACCTGAAATAATTAAAAACTTCTTTCACCCCTGATCTAGAGAATACAAACTGCTTTTACCCTTGAGATTCTGGGGAGATTCTAAGGAATTTTAAGCAGGGAAGGGGACAGAGTTTTACATTTAAAAAAAGTATCTTTGGCAGCAAGGCAGAGTAGGGGCTTTCAAATTCCTTGCCTGTGATCCCAGTAAGAATTCTATTTTACATCAGGACTCCCACATACCATGGGCACCTGTGAGACAAAAGTTTCCTGAAATAATACTATCCCTTGTTATGTGTATTTGGGCAATGTACTCAGGTCTATTTGATTTTACTCTATTACATTTTTAAAAAATCCTGGTTGTGGTCAATGCCATTGATTTTTCAACCCACCAGTGGATTGTGACCAGCATAGGATCAGGATGTGCTGAAGAATGGATCAGAGGAGAGGTTCAGGGGCCACTGCAGGAATCTAGGTGAAAAATTGTGAGAGGCTAAAGTCACAATGGAAGAACAAGAGTGATGGATTTGTAAGAGCTTTATGCAGCAGAATTGACTAGATGTGGCAACCAGTTGGGTATGGGAGGTTACAAAAGGTCATAATCAGCTGCCTGCACCACTCGTGCCAACTTTGCAAAGGTAAGGCCCAAGCGAGGGGTGTGTTTTTGGTGTGTCCAGATTTCCAACACATTTAGTCCATTTCTAAATAAAGGTGAGGAACTAACAGTTTCATTTGGCTCAAAACAAGTATTTGTAAGGGGCTTCCTAGTGGCACAGTGGTAAAGCATTCCCTGGGTTGGGAAGATCCCCTGGAGAAGGAACTAGCAACGCACTTCAGTATTCTTGCCTGGAAAATTCCATAGACAGAGGAACCTGACGGACTACAGTCCACGGTGCTGCAAAGAGTTAGATGTGACGGAGCAACTGAGCACACATGCAAGTATTTGAAAAATCTAGGCCTGAGACATCAAGGTTCCTGAACGGCACTCCCAGTGCGCTGTTTCTGTACAGTCTATGGAATTGGCAGTTGGGTAGACTGGTTCCAAATAGGAAAAGGAACATGTCAAGGCTGCATATTGTCACCCTGCTTATTTAACTTATATGCAGAGTACATCATGAGAAACGCTGGGCTGGAAGAAGCACAAGCTGGAATCAAGATTGCCGGGAGAAATATCAATAACCTCAGATATGCAGATGACACCACCCTTATGGCAGAAAGTGAAGAAGAACTAAAGAGCCTCTTGACGAGAGTGAAAAAGTTGGCTTAAAGCTCAACATTCAGAAAACTAAGATCATGGCATGTGGTCCCATCACTTCATGGCAAATAGATGGGGAAACAGTGGAAACAGTGTCAGACTTTATTTTTGGGGGCTCCAAAATCACTGCAGATGGTGACTGCAGCCATGAAATTAAAAGACGCTTACTCCTTGGAAGGAAAGTTATGACCAACCTAGATAGCATATTGAAAAGCAGAGACATTACTTTGCCAACAAAGGTCCGTCTAGTCAAGGCTATGGTTTTTCCAGTGGTCATGTATGGATGTGAGAGTTGGACTGTGAAGAAAGCTGAGCGCTGAAGAATTGATGCTTTTGAACTGTGGTGTTGGAG
>NW_011494754.1:1005965-1046339 GCF_000754665.1 Bison bison bison | reverse complement strand
GGTGTTGGAGAAGTCTCTTGAGAGTCCCTTGGACAGCAAGGAGATCCAACCAGTCCATTCTAAAGGAGATTAGCCCTGGGATTTCTTTGGAGGGAATGATGCTGAAGCTGAAACTCCAGTACTTTGGCCACCTCATGCGAAGGGTTGACTCATTGGAAAAGACTCTGATTCTGGGAGGGATTGGGGGCAGGAGGAGAAGGGGACGACAGAGGATGATATGGCTGGATGGCATCACTGACTCGATGGACGTGAGTCTGGGTGAACTCCGGGAGTTGGTGATGGACAGGGAGGCCTGGCATGCTGCGATTCATTGGGTCGCAAAGAGTCGGACACGACTGAGCGACTGAACTGAACTGAACTGAATTAATGCTCATATGAAAACTAACTCTCAGGCTCATTGTTTTTCACTTTGAGCTGTATCAATTATCTTTCAAAGAAAAAACTTCCTTACTCTTTATCTTCAAGGCAGGTTCTGAGATGAGGAAAACACTTGGGTTAACTATTATATAGGATGAGAAAATTATTTATAGTACTGAGAAAAAAATTCAATCTTTTATCCCTTAGATTTGAAAGATACTTATTTAATAGTTTTTTATTTGAATGGTAAGACTTCTATTTTAAAAAGTGATGTGTGGATATTAATTCATGACAAGTTCAGGATGCTACTCAAAAAAAAAAAAAAAAACCCTTAATATTCCTACAAATTGGGACCTACCAAGAGGCCAGAAGTATGTCCTTTATTTTCTCGTAAAATTGAAAAAAAAAATCCCTGAATCATTTTTATTCTCTATTAAGTATTTAAGCCAAACCTGTCTGTTGGATCCTTTAGCATCCTACCCAGATCAAGAGTGGCTCCAGGTCGCGGTGTCCATGTTAACACATCAGAATTTTTCTTGATAAGATTGTTGAGTTCATCTGGGTCATTTTTGATGTTTGTTTCCTTAATGTACCTGAGAAATAAGGACATTCCCATGTCAGAAAGTTTATTCTCAGTTGAAATTCTGATTAGAACAATGACAGAATTTTTATTTGTTTCTTCTTCTTTCATACTTCCCAATCCCCCTCTACTTAGCTCAGGAAAAATAAAGACTATATTTGGGCTAATGTTCCTAATTAGGAAAGAGCTGTTAGTCAAAGAAGGTTGCACTTATAGCTTGTTTTTAAGTAATAATCACATAGTGATTGGAATTGAAGTTAGATAGAGTGAGATTATTATAAAGAGGTGGGAATAGCACACTTATATTTAATTTTTCCCAGTTTTTTTTAAATTGAGGTATAGTTATTTACTGTGGTGTTGGATAAGACTCTTGAGAGTCCCTTGGACTGCAAGGAGGTCCAATCAGTCCATTCTGAAGGAGATCAGCCCTGGGATTTCTTTGGAAGGAATGATGCTAAAGCTGAAACTCCAGTACTTTGGCCACCTCATGCGAAGAGTTGACTCATTGGAAAAGACTCTGATGCTGGGAGGGATTGGGGGCAGGAGGAGAAGGGGACGACAGAGGATGATATGGCTGGATGGCATCACTGACTCAATGGACTGAGTCTCAGTGAACTCCGGGAGTTGGTAATGGACAGGGAGGCCTGGCGTGCTGCGATTCACTGGGTCGCAAAGAGTCGGACACGACTGAGCGACTGATCTGATCTGATAGTTATTTATAATAGTGTGTTAGTTTCAGGTGTATAGAATATTGGCTTGTTTTATTGTATTTAATATTAATTAAATATGGTGGTGGTGGCAATTTAGTCGCTAAGTTGTGTCTGACTCTTGCAACCTCATGGACTGTAGCCTGCCAGTCTCCTCTATCCATGGGATTCTCCAGGCAAGAATACTGGAGTGGGTTGCCATTTCCTTCTCCAGGGGATCTTCCCATCCCAGGAACTGAACCCAGGTCTCCTGCACTGCAGGCAGATACTTTACCAGCTGAGCTATAAGGAAAGCCCTTTAATTAAATATATGGATGATTAAATATTAACTGGTATGTAAATGCTAAGCAAATAACACGAACTAATTGTTTTTATCTTTACAACCCACTATTGAGATACCTGCCTTTATTACTCTCATTTTATACGGAAAGAGACTAAGGGTCAGAGGGGCCAGGTGACTTGGCCCAGGTCAGCAGAGTCCATCCAGAGCTCTATCGCCAGAGCGGGGCTTGACCTTCCCAGGAGGCCACAAGGAGGAGCCTCTCCCCAGCTTTAGGAGAAAGTCTGATAAATCTTTCCAACCCCTTCCACCATGTAAGTTTATATTAAAAAAGACAGGCATCTATGAACCACGTAGTAGGCCCTCAGTAGACACTAAGTCTGCCAGCACGTTGATCTTAGACTTTCCAGGCTTCAGATGTGTGAGAAATAAATTTCTGTGTTTTATAAACCACCCTCCCCCGCAAAAAGTCTTTCCAATTAAAACCATTAAAATCCACTGGTTAGAAAAGAACACACACACATCCGCGGTCATAGCCCCTCCTGAGATCTAGTTTCTCATTGTGTTATTGATCAGAGCTGAGTATCTCCCAAATTTAATTACAAACCACAGTCTTTCTGGAAAAGTACTAAGTCATCAATTTCAATGTTATTTGGGAAGGTAATTGTGGTGGTGCTGGAGTCAAAAAAGAGAGATTCAGAGAAACAGGCTTTGTCACTGTACTTCATCAGACATGGGTGACCCAAGCATTTTTGTTAAAGGGAATTTTACTTTCTTGTGCTACAGCTTGGCGACCTAGACTGGATAGATATTTTCAGCCAGATATACAGACATATGTAAGCACTGCAATTTCATAGCTCCAAGGTGACTTACATTATTTATGATCTTGGGATCAATTTTGCAGACATGAGTAAAGATGTCTGTCCACCCAAATATGTCTAACTACTTCCTTCCTGCACATGTGAATGTCCTTCCACTGGCACAGCCCTCAGTTTGAAGCAGTGTCACCTCTTTGTCTCATTTTCTTCCTACCTCTCATCTCAAAATGATTCATTACCTGGTTTCCTTGCCTCCTGAGAAACATGACACTATCAGATTACTCTTCCTAAAACACAATGTGTGGTGTTCACAAAATTCTTTAACTTCTTTGTCTCCACCTCTAAAATAATAATAAAATTAATACATACTCAGATGCCACCCTCTGAGGGGTATTGTGAGTACCAAGGGTAACATTTGCCAACCACTAATACCAGAACAATGGCTTGTAATCACTTTAAATGCCAGCATCATGTTAAGTGATCAAGTGGCCCCATTGTTAAGAAACCATCATATCCAGTTCTTCAAGTTCTCACAATGCAACTTCCTTGATATTTCTAGAATCTGAATTCTCTTCTCAGTCTCCAATGGTTTTCATCAATCCTTCAAGATTGTTGTATGATTTTCAAATTGGTCTCCAGGATCGACATTCCTATCTCCCTTCCCGCCATACATACAGCCTAACCTCCCTGGTACACATCTGATCATGTCTCTGCTCATCAGACCCCTTTCCCGGGTTCCTCATTCTTAAGGATCAATCCAAGTCATGTTTGAGTGGCACATAGTGGTGTTCACTGTCTGGTTCTCTCGGTTCCCTCCTCCCCGCTTCCTCAAACACCTGCCTCCGTCCCCTACCCTGAACTGCAGTCACTCATCTCAGCATCCTTCTATCTTTGTTGGTCAGGGTTTACTCATACTTCAAAACTTTGTTTCAATCATCCCATCCATAGTTTCCAACAGTCATTTTCGGACTCCCACCTCTATCCCACTGCCTTCAGAACATGCATGTACCACAGCATTTATCATTCTACATTATCATTGTTTTTCTCCTCCAACTCTGAAGACAATCATTTCATCCCTGGTTCTCCAGCACCAAGAACATGCTGCTCAATAGATGAATGAATGAATGATCAACAGTATTGATCAAAAGAAATTATTATTTAGCCTTAGACCAGTCTATCTGAAAACATTTGGAAGATGTGAGACAGCTACAGAATATCAACAAGAAGTAATAAAGGGAACACATCAGCAATAGGACATATTAATTGATAAGACACATGTAGATATGTCACCAGACAACATAGAACTTCAAAATGAAAGCAGTCAGGTTTTAGTGATGAGACACATGAAGCCCAGAAAAGTAAAAAAAAAAAAAAAAAATTGTCCTAATAAGTGGTAGTAGGGAAGAGCCTAAATTCCATGTACACTATTTCTCCTATTGTACTCTGAAGCCTCAGTTGATGAGAAATTATGGTCAGTACTTACAGGATTTTGCCATAAAAACGAATCTCAAGGACTATTTCTTTACTACCCGACAAATTTACAGATAAATGTACTCTGAGTAGAAATGACACATGCATTCCCTGTCTGCTTATGGGAAGTCCCTGCCCTTTGTACACAAAATGCTCTAGTTACTGATCATAACGGGGATCTTATGGCACTGGAGTTTGCTCATAAAGACACTATTATCATTAACGGCTGAGTAACTGTGTAATGAAATAGATGCTCTATATAACTGACAGAATCTTGTAAAAAAATTAAAATATAACATTTTAACATAATAATAAAGCTATGCTTCAAGATTTACTAAATGAATAAACTTTATATTTTGTTTCTTTTGAAGGGTTGTGACTCATATAAAATGTGCATATATTAAGATATGCGTTGTCTTACAAATATGATCTAAATAAACATATAGCTTTAATTAACATGGCTGAGGTGTTAAGAATAACTGTTTAGGTTTTTTAATTTTTAAGATTGCTTAGATCCAATTTTTGGACTGTTTGGGGTGATCAACTCTACGAATTTTAACATATGTGTAGATTTGTGCAACTACCACTGCAGTCAGGATACAGAGCAGTTCTCTCCGCTCTATACTCTGTTCTCTTAAAATTCCCTCGTGTTGGCCCGTCAAACTCTCCCCTCAGCCCAGCCCTTGGCAACCACCAATCTGCTCTCCATCCAGTAGTTTTGCCTTTTCTGGAATGTCATGTAAGTGGAATCACACCATTCGTAATCTTTTGAGGCTGACTTCTTTCTCTTAGCATGATGCCTTTGAGATTCGTCTATGTTGTTGTATATATCAACAGCTATCTATTTTGTATTGCATTTATAGTGTGGATATACTATGGCTTGTTTATCCATTCACCTGTTGAAGGATATTTGAGTTGATCTGGTAATTATGAATAGAACTACTATTAATATTTGTGTGTAGTTTTTGTGTTCAATAAAAGTTTAGTTTCTCTAGGGTAATTACCCATGAATGGAACTTCTGGATTGTATGATAAATGTGTATTCAAAGAAACAGTCAAACTGATTTCCAGATAGCTGTATCATTTTGAATTCTCAACAGCAGTGTCTGAGAAGTCTTATTGTTCTGTATCTTTGTCATAATTGGATAGTGGTAATCTTTCATTAAATTTTATTAATTTTCATTCTTATTTATTAATTTTAATTTTATTAATTTTAATTATATTAAATTTTATTAATAACTTTTATTACTTTTAATTCTTATTTCACTGCAGTTTTAATCTGTATTCTCTAATGGCTGATGATATAGGCATATCATTTCTTATGCCTATTTGCATCAATATATCTTCTTTGGTGAAGAATTTATTTAAATATTTTGCCCATTTATTTTTTAGTTCTTTGCTTCCTTACACTGAATTTTGAAAGTTAATTATATATTTTAAACACAAATTGTTAATCAGATATATGACTTGCAAACATTTTCTCACAGTCTGCAGCTTGTCATTTTACTCCCTTAGTAGTGTCTTTCACAGAGTAAACATTTTAGTTTTGATAAAGCCCAATGTATTAAAATTTTCACTGAACTTATTGTGCTTTGGTGTCATATCTAAGAAGCCTTTGCTTAACCCAAGCTCATGCAGATTTTCTCCTATATCTTCCTCTGAAAGTTTCATAGTTTTATATTTACATTTTTATTTATGATCCATTTAGACTTATTTTGGGGGATACAGTGTGGGGTTTACACTGAGGTTCATTTTTTGCACATGAATGTCCAATTGTTCAAATAACATTCATTGAAAAAACTATCCTTTCCCCGTTGAATGGTTTTTGTACCTTTGTCAAAAATCAAATGGCTATATGTAGGTGGGTCTATTTTCAGGTTCTATTTCACTTACCTATGTGTTTATCCCCTCATCAATATCATGCTGTCTTGATTTCTGTAGTTTTATAGTGAGTCTTACAATTGGGTAGTGTGGTTCCTCCACAAGTGTCCCTCTAGAGTCATTTTCCTTTTATCTGTATAACTTTCTTTGGCATTTCTCTTAAAGGAGCTCTTCTTGTAATGAATTGTCTTAGTTTTCCTTTCATCTGGGAATGTTTTTATCTTACCTTCATTCTTGAAGGATATTTTCATTGGATATAGAATCTGTGTTGACCGTTCTTTTTTTCCTTGCTGCTGCTGCTGCTAAGTTGCTTCAGTTGTGTCCAACTCTGTGCGACCCCAGAGACGGCAGCCCACCAGGCTCCCCCATCCCTGGGATTCTCCAGGCAAGAACACTGGAGTGGGTTGCCATTTCCTTCTCCAATGCACGAAAGTGAAAAGTGAAAGTGAAGTTGCTCAGTCGAGTCTGACTCCTAGAGACCCCATGGACTGCAGCCTACCAGGCTCCTCTGTCCATGGGATTTTCCAGGCAAGAGTACTGGAGTGGGGTGCCATTGCCTTCTCCAGTTAGTACTTCAAAAATACTATTTTACTACCTGCTAGTCTTCATAGTTGATGACTAGAAATCCAGTTACTTGAATTCTTCCATGAATACAATGCATTCTTTTTCTCTGCCCGTATTTCTGTTTTTCCACAGATACAGACTGTCTCTCTACCTCTCTAAGCCACCTGGTCCATTCTTAACCTTTCAGGCAGAGATCCCTTTTGTGGGTCCCCTGCAAAACAGTTATTTCCTTCTCACATTTTCCATAATAGATTAAAACACTTCAAATGTCTGTTATTTTATCTAATTCCTCTTCTCTGGTCAAGCCTTAGACCAAAAGGTCATCCCTAAGGATGCTTAACTTATCTGCCTTCAGACTATAAGGTTTGACATGAAACGCATAACATGAAGCCAAATAAGGAAATCCTCTGGGTCTTTTTTTTTTTTTTTTAATTCAAGCTCAGAAATACTTCCTCACTGTCCTGACTTTAATATTCTCCGGTGTCATGTGGTAAATATTTCTATCAATTTTTACTTTTCCCTTGAGTGACCCATAGCTTAGAACATGAAAGTAATAGAATGACACCCTGTTTCACCTTCTCCAGCAGACTCTCTCAGATTGATCTTGGACATACTTTCTCTTTACATCTTTTAACAGATGCTCATCACCGTTCAAGACAGTATGGAGTGCAAAATATCACCACAGTCCAGTTCCTCAGTTCTTGGGTATTTCCATATAGTGTGATGTGTGAGAGCTGTAAATGGCAGCAAAATCTTTGTGTCTGCTCCTTTTCCCATTGTTTAAAGGACAGAACTGATGCTCAGCCAGGAGGCATAATAGTTGCTAAAATATTGAAATGGTTCCGTGCCATTTGGTTCAGAGCTGCCTCTCTGACTGTCCTTCTTGCTGTTCCAGTCATCTGACCCTCCCCTGGGATCTTCTGGCCCTGTCTCCTGACACCAAGCAGTCAGAACAGATACCAGGTAATGCTGGATCAGGTCTAGAGACTCTGCTCCTCCAAACTTCACGTGACCATTAAAATGAAAACCTTCAAACATTCTCAAAGAAAACTCACTGGCCTCCAAAAAATACACTTGAAAAACAAGATCTAGAAGTTATGCTGCTGCAAGAGAAATCCTTTCAGACACTCAAAAATGAGACTATAACTTGATAATGATACAGTCTCTATTCTGAGATATAGTGTGGTGTAGAGAAAAGAGCTCCAGAGCTAAGCATACCAGGATTCATTTCTTAACTCCAGTGTTTCTAACAGAGTGATTTGGGCAAATCTCTTAGCCCCTGAGTTTCAACCAACTTGAATAGGCATAATGATACCTACCTTACAGTGTCATTGAGAAAACTAAATGACTTGATTAAATGCCCCGGTTCAATTTCTAGTGTATACTGAATACATATAACTTGCCTTTATCCTTTCCAGGATCCTTCTGGACAAAAATCTATCTGGATTAACTCTAGCTGCCAAGCATTGCTTTCATTCATGCTCTCCGTTCTCAGGCAGCTTGTTAAATAAACTCCAGATTTCTACCAATTATTCTCTCTCATTCTGTGTTGCATTTACAACTAAATCATTCATCCCAGAATACATTAACTCGTGTGTAAATACGTTATACAAAATGTCCAGCCATACTTGTCTGAGGGGTGGGATTCCACAAAATACCCAGCAAAGGGGCAATAAATTCGGGGTTGTAGGTCCTTCACCAGCCGAGCCTTGTAGTTCAGGAGTTTCTTCCTTTCTGTTTTAATGAACTGGGCTTTCCATTCCTCTGGAATGACAGGGTTTGGATTAGTCTCCTCTGTTCAGAAATCAGAGAAAAACAAAAGCTCTAGTAGAGAAATCTTTCAGGAGATAAAAATTGACAGCTGACACTCAGATGTAGACCAAAACTCTTTGTCATTAGTGGCTTTATTATGCAAATTTCATTTGGTTACTAGGAAAACGTTCCTGAATTAGCCAAGGACACTGAACCCTCTCCTTGTTTATGGCAATTCATGTGGACCTAGCTGAATACACAGGGTGGCACGTATTGTTGTACCTTGCACGTATGTATGTTTTAAGAGCACTGTAATTCTCGTATTGCTTAATGCTCTTCTAACATGGAAATGGCTTTGCTATCTGGGTGGATTATAAATGCAAAGCACGTTTGTTACACCCTGGGGGTGTGCAGTGGTCAAGGGTCTGGATGTTGGAGTCAGTTAAGACTTAGGGTCAAAATGCAGCTCCACTACTTAAATTCTTTATGTTTGTTTTCTCCTCTGTGAAGTGGAATTGTGATGCCTACCTCACAGCTTGTTCATTTGCTCATTCATTCATTTGCTCAATATTTATTGAGCACCTACTATGAGCCCACATGGTTCAAGGCATGGAGGATATAATGATGAACAAGAAAAAGCAGTTCCTTGCTCTCATGGAGCAGTCATTCTAGTGAAAGATGCAAATAATAAATAAGTAAATAAGTTTATTTCAAATAGTGATGATCTAGGAAGGAGGTAAAATAGGATCATGGGATAGAGAGTGGCTGGGGTGAGGAGGTGGGTATTAGACAGGGCAGTTAGTGGAGATGACATTGGAGTCATAGAATACAGACAAACATAGAAGAGGCATTGGCCACTGTGCGGAGGTCAGGGGTAATAGCACTTCAGGCAGTGGAAACAGCACATGCAAAGACCAGGGCATGGATGTGCCTGGTGTATCGAGTCTAAGGAACAAAAAGCAGGCCAGTATGGGCTGACATTGGTCAAGCAATGGGGATACAGACGGTAAAGGAAGTTGAGAATTTAAGCAGGGCCCAGAGTATGTGGGATACTGTGTCAGGGAACTGCTCCTCCCCCTACTGCTACAAACATCTGTTGAACACAGACAAGGAGACAGGAAAAAAAAAAACTATCCATAAGCTAGACCTGATCACTATTAACATTTAATTATTAGTGTTCTGGTATATTCTGGACCTTCTTAAATATATGTGCACATGCACACACACACATACACATACTCACATAAGAATGACATTCTGGGACTTCCCTGGTGGCTCAGTGGTAAAGAATCCTCCTGCTAACGCAGGGGACACGGGTTTGATCCCTGGTCCAGGAAGATCCCACATGCTGTGGAGCAACTAAGTCTGTGCACCATAACTACTGAGCCAGCACTCTAGAGCCCAAGAGCTACAACTACTGAGCCAAAGCACCGCAACTACTGAGGTCCCCATGCCTAGAGCCCATGCTCTGCAATAAGAGAGGCCACCACAATGAGAAGCCCATGCACCGCAACTAGAGAGTAGCCCCAACTCACCGCAACTGGAGAAAGCCCATGCACAGCAATGAAGACAGTACAGCCAAAAATCAAATAAATAAATCTTTAAAAAAAAGGATGGAATTCTGCTAGCTACCTTTAGTAGGTATATGTTGCCTCCCCAGTCACATTGTTAACCCACTAAGGACAGCACCTCCCTTCTATGTCTCACATGGTGACACATTCTGGGAAGCAATGAATACAGACTTAAGAGAAGAAAGGAAGGAACTGTACAAGGCTTTCTTCATATTGCAAGTAGGGCATTTCTGCCACATCATTAAACAGAGATCACTTACAAAACATATGAATTTATTAAGTGAACATATATTAAGCACTTTCAATGCTAGTATTGAGCAAAAGTGTGAACAAAATGTACCACTTACACACCCTCCCCCATCCCAAACCTAGCACTACACTTAGACCCAGAGCAGAAGTGCTTCTTCCTTGGATTGCACATTTTTTCTAGCTTTGAGATAAAACTGATGTGTAATTTTACGTAAGTTTAAAGTACACACCATGGGGATTTCATTGCATGCATGCATGCCTAATGATTACACAATAAGGTTAGCTTATTACCTCCATCACCTCGTTACCATTTTCCATGTGTTAGAACACATAAGATCTGCTCTTTTAGCAACTTTCAAGTACAGAGCACAATGGTGTTAACTGTAGTCACTATGCTGTACATCACACCCCCAGAACATATTCACCTTATAACTGGAAGTTTATACTCTTTGACCACTATTTACCTATTTTCCCTGCTCCCCAGACCCCCATAACCCCATACTTTAGAGGGGCTTCCTTTGCTCCATCCCTCCCAGTATGAGCATTCCACCAAACCAAGGGCATATGCCTACCTCAAGGTGCCCACACTCTATTCTGAACCTCATACCAAGAGCATTTAAGCCTGGATTACCAATGTCAGACTCTTCCTGTTCTGCTCTATGGTCTACATCAGGAATCCAATTGATCCAAATGATTCTTTTTCTTGACTTATCCTGAGATGCTCCCTAATCCCCTTAGTGTTTCTTTCATGCCCCATTAGCACGCTTTGAGCTGGGAACTTTAGTCTGCAATCTGTGATTTGCAAGTCTGGTTTCCCAGTAAGATTGTAAGCTTCTTGCTGGGAAGAACCATGTTTTAGTTATCTTTGTATTGATTTGCAAAGCATTTAGCAAAATGCCATGCCTGCTCCCTGGCATCACTTCGAAATAAAGTATTACCAGTAAACTTTCCACCACTGAAAGTCATCGGAAAGCCTGATGCTCCTCCAGCAAAATCACTCATCATTAAATCAACCTTCATAGGCAGCCTTCCTCCATTGGGTCTGGTGCAATCCACTGTATTGAGTATCTTATGACCTGTGGAAAAATTATGCGGCATAAATACTCAAGGTGAAATCTTGAACACCATAGTTTGAAATCCTAGGCCAACAAAATCAAACTCCTCCTGACTGATTTGGTTGGTTCTGGATGAGGATAATAACCTTGATTTCCTTCAAGATCATAGACAGACTACTTTCCTTAGCCAACTATCTTCAGATGTTGAGCTCAAATGATGCAGGGAGGAAAAATAACCAAATCAACACAAATCTCTCAACCTTTTGGAAATTCTATTTAATAACTGTTGGGGTAAAGCCATCTCTTCTCACATGAAAAGCAGAAGTGTATGATTACATTGCATTATAATATGTCAATATGAAAGTAAAACACTTAATAAAGGCAGTTTTGAAGATGTTCAGTTCAGTTCAGTTCAGTTGCTCAGTTGTGTCCGACTCTTTGCGACCCCATGAATCGCAGCACACCAGGCCTCCCTGTCCATCACTTATAGGGGTAATATAGAGTATCTCTTCCCTTATGAAAAAAATCCTTGCACCTGTCACCACACAGAGTATGTTACTGCTAATTTTTTCTCTGAGTGACAGATTTTCTGAGATTATCTCAGTGACAGTCCATTTTCCTAAGACAGGGATAGAACATACTATATCTTATGGAAAATGAAGATGGAAGAAGAAGATGAAGATAGGATGGAACTTTGGATAGCTATCATTATCCTTCCTACCAAGAGTATGTTTCATTTTTCATTGCTGATGAAAATAAGAAAATACCTTTGTATTCCACAATAATGCAAGTGTCCATTTCAGGATGAATGCCATCCATCAAGATCATGAATCGGAGATTTTTGTCTACCTGGAATTTAACAATAAAACCAACCACTGTTTATGTCAGTTTGGCTTTTTGTTCAATATTTGAGTAAATGATCATCTCTTCTGGAAAGAAATCCCTTTTATTCAGAATTAGATTTATTATCCAGTAAAGTCATGCCATTGATTTATGGAGAGAAAAGCCACCTTTTATTTTAGCCCAAATAGAGATTTATACAGTAATACATACTTACATAGTACTACATATGGAAAAAGTAAGTCATTGTTTCTTCAGTATTAAAGCAACTACCTCACTTAAAATTTACCCCCAGAAAATATAACTGAAAAGTGTGGAAAAAACACTGATATCTGACCTGCTGCCATATTCCAAATGGCACTACATTGATATTAGTCAACTGGACACCACTCTGATTCAGATTCCAAAATACAGGTCTTTCTGTTTTTCCAACATAAATGGGGATATCTGGTCTTCTCCCAGCAAGCTTCTTCAGTGTGGGGTAACTAGGATCAGAAACATGGGAAGTTTGAAAGGTGAAAAAACTGGATCATCTAGTATAAGAGACAGCTTGCCCCTCACACCAACATGTTGACCAAGAAGCAAGGAACGGAAAAACCAGACCCTCCCGAGTCCAAAAAACAGGGTTTTCCCTCAAGGTTGACTGTAACAATGAGGGGAATTTCCTAGCAGATTCCTCTTTATTGGGAAAACATATCATATACCACAGCATATACATCAAACCAGGAGTGCAAATTCCATTTTCCATACTGATGCTGCTTTGAAAAAGGGTAGTTCTAACAGAAGGTACAAAGTGGAAAACTCCTGCTTGAAGAGGTTTCTGGTAGGTGAAGGTCTCCAGAATCTTCATTTTTTCTCACCTCTCAACCAGCAGCTCCCAATAAAAGAAAGGTCTTGGTCAGAAAACAAGGAGAACCTGTGAATTGCCTGTCATTAGGGGTGCTTTTTCAACTGTCAACAGATTGATAGCCACATGGTGGCATGTAGAATGAATGATTTGTCCTTAAGGAGAGTCAGTTACCAGCTAGGCAAGACAGTAAAATTTAGTGTAGAAGAAAATAACATTCACCATTTGGAGTAATTCCAACTCAGTATACAATTAACCATCCGAGCACTTTTGAACATCTTCACAGATTGTCAACTCTCATTTCTGAGTATTCATTACATCAAAGGATTATATGCTACTGTGGGGTGTGGCAAAACATGAATAATAAACAAAAGGCTGTTTAGGTAACTCTTATATATCAATCATGGTCTTAGGCATTTTCACTAGTATTTTATTTATGGTATTTTATTTCTTCTCACCAAAAAAAAGAGAAAAGCTCTATGTTTTTGTTTGTTTTTAATAAATGAGAACACATATTCAGAAATATATGGTTAACAAATAGTAAATTGGTATTAAAATTCAGGTTTTATGATCCTAAACTTAGTGCTTCTTCTACTAGAAGGCAATTACAACTTAAATGAATATGCTGTCTGGCTTAAGAATCAGACTTGTGCATAGAGTATAATATCAGGTGAAATAAGACATTTAATAATAAGAAAAGCATAAACAAAATCAGCATATCAGCACTTATTAACTATACTTAATAACTACTCATTAACTAATATTCAAGTTCCAGACCTATATTAAATAAGTAGAATCTGGAGGGGAAAAAACCGGTATGTTTTCTTCTTTAAAAACAAAGGCTTCAAAAAATCAAGGATTCTTTGAATAAGTCTTCAATCTCTGGGTTAACCACTTAAATCTACTTTAAGGGACTTTGGGAGTTAGGATAGGTTATTCTAAAATCAATGTTTATTGCTTTGTGATTTTTAAATTGTTGATAATTCTCACTGGCATCTATAAGTATTATTCATTATGATACTCATGTGTGCTGCTGCTAAGTGATTTCAGTTGTATCCTTCTTTTTGTGACCCTATGGACTGTGCCTGCCAGGCTCTTCTGTCCATGGGATTCTCCAAGCAAGAATACTGGAGTTGGTTGCCATGCCCTCCTCCAGGGGGTTTTCCAGACCCAGAGATCGAAACCGCATCTCTTACATCACCTACACTGGGAGGCAGGTACTGTATCACTAGCACCATCTGGGAAGCCCAATATAATACTCATGTATTTACATAACAAATCACATTTGTTTGACTAAAGACTGTTTTCTACAGCCCAGTACACTGGGCTTTCCCCCTTGCTTCTCCCTTGGTAGCTCAGACCGTAAAAAGTGCAGGCGACCGGGGTTTGATCCCTGGGAAGATCCCCTGGAGTAGGAAATAGCAAACTACTCCAGGATTCTTGCCTGGAAAATTCCATGAACAGAGGAGCCTGCTGGGCTACAGTCCATGGGGTCACAGAGTCTGACACAACTGAGCAACTGACACACAGGACCATGGACATCTTTTAACAGGTACTATAAAGCAAGCACTTAGTTTATGTGATACTGTTTTCTCTATACCACCTGCATAAAATTAGCTCCACATGCTGTTATTACACAGTGCGTGAACCCAGAACTTTCATAATTCTGCAGTTGTACATCTTTGGTTCCAGAAGCTTGCATGGATCAAAGGTATCACGCAGTCCATAGCAGATTTTTAATCTTAGCACAATATCTCTGTGGGTGATGTTCAGTTTTTGTGTATTGCAGGTAATTTGTTACTAAAGCAGCTAACTACTTAAGCTTTTAGTTTCCTTAAAGAGGAGAGAGAGAACATATTCATGCCTTAGAGATCTCATATGCTTTCAATATACTTTCAATAGAAAAATCAAGGGGCCGGTCAACCAGCAAACATACTTCCCCTCATCATGGACATTTCTATCAAAGAGTCTCCTTCATGTGAACTTTGTCACCTAAAGTCACAGCAAAGAAAAGTAAGGTGAAATTGCTTCATGTTAGAACAAGTGGGCAGGGCTATATGTTTATATCAGCACCCTAGAAGCTGTGACACAAACTTCTAAATAAGGATGAAGAAGGAGGACCCTGAAATGAAACCAGGGGTTGGAAATCTGACCCCATCTCTTTTGGTAACCGTTCATTTGCAAATGGCTGTGGTTTTATAAATTCAAGCTTCTCTTTTCCCTTCCTGTTGATGATTATAAATTCAAGCTCCTGTTTCTACTTCCTGTTAATGACCTGGGTTAAGGAAGTTTCAGTTCCTATCCTTAGCATCACACAGCTGTGGTTTCAGTAAAGGATGAAGTGGACTCAGAGTTCAAAAGGTGGGAGCTCATTGTTGAAATGCTATGAATCAAGAGTTGGCAAACCACAGCAACCTGCTGCTATAGTCTATGAATGCCTTTTACCTTTTTAAATGGTTGAGAAGGAAATCAAAAGGACAATCCTATCTGGTGATCCATGAAAACTTTATGATATTCACATGTCATTGTCCATAAATCAGATTTATTAGAAGACAATCAGGCTGACTGAGGACCATTTATGGCTGCTCTTGTACTACCACAGCTGAACTAAGTCACTGTAACACCAACCATATGGCTTGTAAAACTGAGAAGAGTTACACCTGTGTACTGGTCCCTGCCATAGAAGTTGAACTGAAAAAGGGAGTCAACATTGATGATCCTTAAACCTAGACTTTTACCAAGTAGCCTGAGGGTGGGAAGTGACAGCGTGGAGAGTTATTAACTCCTGTCTTACTCCCACAATGGCCCCTTTTGCATTTGTAATGGTATAAAGCATGAAAATATCGTCCCTCATAGTTCAGTCGGTAAAGAATCTGCCTGCAAGGCAGGAGACCTGGGTTGGATTCCTGGGTCGGGAAGATCCCCTGGAGAAAGAAATGGCAACCCATTCCAGATTCTTGCCTGGAGAATCCCACCAACAGAGGAGCTTGACAAGGTCGCAAGAGTCGGACACGACTTAGTGAGTAAACCACCAAAGCGTGAAAACACTTTAAACATTATGCTACACAAACATACGCATTTATCCAAGTTAGTTCTCTTCTCATCAGCCCCACTGAATCGGCCTCAAATTGATCAGGGATCACAAAAGAACCTGAAAACCAGTGATGCCGTTACTGCAGCATTTCCTTCAGAGTTCAGTGCTCAGACTTCATTACCTCAGGTGGTCTGAGTGCATGTGACTGATGTAAATTAGGTCCGCTTGGCACAGCCTCTCCAGCCAATCAGATGGAGGCTCATGTAGTAACCACCATCCTCGGGCAAAAGCAGGACCCGTTAACCACGGGTCAAACACCATCCTCTTGTCCCCCAGCTTGAGGTCCATGCAGGCATGAGTAAGGTATGTTATCTGTCAGAAGACAGTGAGAATCAGATTATTGAGTCATCGTCAGTCAGCAACAATGAACTGGGCTGGTTAGTGGACACGTCACATTGGAAAACTTTGCTCCTGAGCATGTTCAGTGAGGTGGGGACCTTTATATAGAAAACAACTCCTGGTACACATTACTGCTTTGTTAGGAAAGAAATACTCGTGGTGGATTTCAGGTGTCAAACCGATTCATCCAGCTCTACTCTATCTAAATTAGCTCCTAAATGCTTATTTACAGTCTGCACTGCAGAATATCTTTTGCCATCAGTCTTTCAAAGCACAATTTACAAGGAAAGGCCATTAGAGATGTGATGGTAGATACTTAGGGATTTAAATGCCAGACTGGCTGGAAATAGCCACTGAATGAATGATGAATGATTCTTGGTGGGTTTGAGGCAGGAGACAGGTGGGCCCTGGCTGGGCAGCTGGAGTCTGTCCCCTGTGGACAGATACTCCAAGACAAAGATAATAGGAGGAAGGAGGAGAAACTGAGCCCTGTCCAGATAAGAGGTAAAAAGACCACATGTTCTTCATTCTTAAGGTCAAGGAGACCTTCCAACTACACGCGCAGAGAGGCTACTCAGGTCAAATAGGGAGGGGACACCACCACGTGGTAAGTGATGTGAACCTTCCCGTAGGCCTCCTCACTAGATCCACCTTGGCCAAGAGATGCAGGTGCACACATAGGAGGACCCTGAGGTGAACCAAACACGACTCAGAACCCAGCAAAGCAAGACGACTGGCCAAAGGAAACCCCAAAGAAATGCCCCATACAAGTGATTTAAACTACCACAAAGGCATGACTCTTTCTCTCTGAGCCCTCTATCTATTCACATGTACATCTTTCCTCCTAATAAATACTTTATCTGTTTCACTATTTTCCATCTCTTTGTTGAAATTTATTTCTACAAAGCAGACAAACCAGGGCCACTGGCCCTCATGGTCAGTGGCTAGGATTCGGCATTCTCACTGCTGCAGCCTGACCTCAATCTCTGGTCGGGGAACTGAGATCCTTCTTCGAGCTGCTACAGGTGGAGGCCACACGACGTGGGGCTGGCATAGCCACACAGCCTGGAGAAACAGGCTTGTGAGACTTTTCTCTTCTAACTTACCTGCTGACTCGCTCAGGGAGTCAGGGTCCTCTGAAAATGGCTATAAACAATGACTTAGAAACTGGCACAGACTCGAGGATTCTAAATTAGTGCTTCACTCCCTTCCTCTGATCTGGCACACTCATCGGATAAAGGAAAACACCCAGCAGCAGAGGGGCGGGGTAGAAACTCCAGGGTGAGAGGCCAAAAGCGAGGGTAAGGAGAAGTCAACAAATCAAATTCAGATGATTATGCCTATTCTGGATAGGGTCCCTTTTGCTTCCTCAGAAAAGTAACAGCCCATTTCCACAAGCTTCCCAGATACATCAGAAAAAATCATTTTGGATTGTTTAATTCTCTCAAACTACCAAAGCATTTTCTCTGGAGGAAACTCTTTTAAATGTAGGAAGTGCACAAGGTTTGTAAAGATCTCAGGGCAACATGCAGAGATAAGACAACTGGTCGTTTAATCTGACAGTGATTTGGAATCAAGGGAAATTTCTGAATTTCTTCCATAGTTTTGCATGACTCTCCTTTGGGACCTCTGCTAAAAGTTTTTCTGCCTTTTTTTTTTTTTTTTTCTGGATATATTACCTTGTGCTGCTGCTGCTGCTGCTAAGTCGCTCCAGTTGTGTCCGACTTTGTGTGACCCCATAGACAGCAGCCCACTAGGCTCCTCTGTCCCTGGGATTCTCCAGGCAAGAGTACTGGAGTGGGTTGCCATTTCCTTCTCCAATGCATGAAAGTGAAAAATGAAAGTGAAATTGCTCAGTCGAGCCCAACTCTTAGCGACCCCATGGACTGCAGCCTACCAGGCTCCTCCGTCCATGGGATTTTCCAGGCAAGAGTACTGAAGTGGGTTGCCATTGCCTTCTCTGATATTACCTTGTAATCCCTGCCAAATTCTCGGTGTTTCTAAAAAATTTGCTCAAGAGTTCAGGATAACTATACTATTAGTCCTAAGTAGCCACATCCAAGAATATTCAAGGTAATATAAAATATATATGTGTGTGTGTGTGTATCTTAGTTTTATTTTTAAGATAATTATAATTTAATGTTTCCTTACCTGAACTTCCCCAAAAGCCAAATCTTCAGGAGATCTGGGCTCTGAATCCCAGGGGTTAGGAGGATTCAGTTCTAGAAGCAAAAGTTCATTTTCTTCACTCTCTTCCACAACTAGAACCAAAGGGGAACAAATTTGAATTAATAACAACAACAAATTATGTTTAAAAAGCATCACTGAAATAGAAATGTATGGCTCAGATACTCAGAGTACAAAAATCAAAGGAAATCAGAAAGAAAAAGCAATGCTAATTTAGGTCAAGCAATACCTACTGAGATGAGGGCTGAAGACTGACACCCATTCATTTCTTTTATTCATACTACACTTAAGGAGCTCATGGAATCTCAGGCATGTCTTAAGCTGAGTGCTGGGCACATGGTGGTTTATTATTTTTATATCTTTTAAATACTGTTTAAGAATTTAATAGAAGCACATTAATTAGCATTTTCCTAATAAGAGTTATCAACTTATTTAATAGCAAAACACAACTGGCTTTCTTAATAAAATCAGAAATACACAAAGGACATTTAATATCACCACTATTATTAAACTGTGCCCTTGAAAATGCAAGCAATACAATAAAGATACATTTTATTATTATTTTCAGGCTATATCATTGCTGGAAAACAGTGTCACGAAATAGAAAGAGTGCTGGATTTGGAAACATTAGTGTGGGGATTGTGACTGAGATGCTTATTATCAACATCCTGGGCTGCAGTTGCCTGATCATAAAATAGAGTTATGACACATACTTCATAAAGTTGTTGTAGACAGTAAACAATATAAGAGATCCAACAGTGTCTAGCACTATGCCTGGCACAAAGAAAGCATTTAATCAATAATAATATTATTATGGCAATTATTTTATCTTTCAAGAATGAAGAGTTAAAGAGAAAGCTCAGTATTGATAAGACTATATACTATTAATAACAAATATCAACTCAAAAGTACAAAGTATTATGGTAGATTCTCAGAAAACTGCATTGATAACCACTTGTAAAGATTTTCCTTCTTTAGAATTGTTCTCTCTTAAGAAAAGCAGGAAAAGAAATGTGTGTGCTCAGTTGCTCAGTCGTGTCTAACTCTTTGTGACCCCATGAACTGTAGCCCACCACGCTCCTGTGTCCATGGGATTTTCTAGGCAAGAATACTGGAGTGGATTGCTACTTTCTACTCCAGGGGACCTTCCCAACCCAGGAATTGAACCCATGTTTCCTGCATCTCCTGCATTGGGAGGTGGATTCTTTACCACTATTGCAATCTGGGAAACCCTAGTTATTAAGTAACAGTTATTAAACAGCTTTAATATTCTAAGAGAGGGTGGAAAAGGAAGGGCTATCTAACAATGGTGCTGTGCAACTGGTTATTTAAGTATTCTAGTTTATTATCTAGTTTATTAAAGACACAATGAGAAGCTTCCGAGTGGCTAAAAATAGAATATCAAAGGGAGGACTTCTAAATTTAATAGCAATGGAAACAATTCCAGTGGAAAATCTGAATATATACAAATGTAAGATGAAAAAGTTCTACCACCAATGAAAACTGGCAAACATGTTTGGAAAATATATTAGCATCATACTTGAGAAACAAGCTTAATTTAAAACAACAGTGATGCTATTTTTTTGATTCAAATGAGAAAAGTCTGAAAAACTAAGAATGCCTCAAGCTGGTTAAGTATGAGGAGAAAGGAAAGCTTATTAACTAGTTAGTGGGAACAAAAACTGGGTCATTCTAAAAAATGGACTGTAATGCAATACATACTAAAGAATGGATGAATGAATAATGGACTCATTTATTTATTTAGGACCTCAAGTAAAGAGGACCAGGTTAACCATATTTTTTAGCTCATGACACATTATACTCAGTCCAGGCAAAGCTACTTACTTACTTATTTATTTACTTATTCCCTTTATCTGTTTCTCATTGTTATTTCTCTCTCCTCTCCTACAGGATTATCATTTAAATGATCAGGCAAAGTATGCATTATATTTTATGTGTGCATTTTAATTCATATAAATGGTACTGGGTCTCCAGTCTGTTTCTTACTCTTTTTCACTCAATACTCTGTTTTTAAGATTCTTTCATGTTGCCACGTGTACATCTAGTCCACTTCCTCTAACTGTAAGTTAGTATTCTGTGGTTCACCACATTTTACTGATTTACCCTCCTTGACTCCATCACCACAAGATTTCTCCGGTGCATACACAGAAGTGAGACTGATGGATCACGGTGTATGGTCCATAAACCTCCTCTGACTAGTCACTGTTGGATTATTCTCTAGCATAGCTGCACCGGCCACATCTCTGCCACATGCATGAAGATTTTTATATCTTTATATCTCTGACAACATTTGGCAGTTCCTTGGTTTGTTTTTACCAATAAAAAAACCCTACAGTAACATCTCATTGCTTTGGTTAGCAGTTTTCTGATAATTAACGAATTTAAGCATATTTTCATATGCTTATTGACCTTTGGGGATTCATCGGTAAAATGCTAGTTGATACCTGTTCTTCATTTTTGTATTGAGCTTCCTATCCTTTCTTGTCAATTTGCTTTACTTAAGAGAATGGCAACCCACTCCAGTATTCTTGCCTGGGAAATCCTCTGGACAGAGGAGCCTGGCGGGTTACAGTCCATGGGGTCACAAAGAATCGGACAGGACTGAGTGACTAACCCCTTTCACTTTCTTCTTATATGCTAGAACATATTCTCCTGTTGGTTGTAAATATTGAAAAATAATCACCCAAACTATTATATGTCTTTGTCTGTGTCCTCCATTTAGCAGAAATCTTTAGTACTGATGAATTCATATTTACCAGGGTTTTGTGTGTGTGTGTGTAGGCGGGGGGTTGCCTTTTGAGCTGTACTTTTGAAATGCTGTTTGTCAGGAAGTCACCAATCTCTAGGTCACAAAGATATTCTATACTTCTTCCATTACTTTTACGGTCTTACCTTTCTCATTTAGGTTATTAGTCCCTGTGGAGCCCATCTTTACGTTAAGGTGTACAAAATGTTAAATATGGGTAAATACATTGAACGGCGCTCAGTCATGTCCGACTCTTTGCAACCCCATGGACTGTAGCCCATTAGGCTCCTCTGTCCATGGAATTCTTCAGGCAATATGCTAGAGTGGGTTGCCATTTCCTTCTCCAGGGGATCTCCCTGATCCAGGGATCAAACCCAGGTCTCCCACATTGCAGGCAGACTCTTTACTGTCTGAGCCACCAGGGAAGCTCCCCCCAAAATAATTACTCATACCCTTTTGCCAGTAATGCAACTATCTTACAAAAATAACTCCAAAAACAGAGAAGTTCTTAAGCATAAAGGTCACAGTTTTGGTTTTGAAGGCAAAAAAAAAAGAAAAAATCTGTGAACAGCATAAATGTCAACAGCAGAGAACTGGCTAAATAAAGTTTTAATGTAAGCATACTTAAAAGTATGTATATATAGAATCTGACATATTAACAAGACAAAAACAGGATACAAAAATAATATAGAGAGTAATTATAATTAGTTATAAAAATATGCCTAAAAAGATGACTGAAGATGGAGCTAGACTGAAAATCAACAAAGAAACAGAAGACTTGAACAACACTATAAACCAACCAGACCCAACAGATAACACTCCCCCCAAATACAGAATATACATTCTTCTCAGGTACATGTGAAATATCTCCACAAACCAGTACAAACCATATGTTAGGCCAAAAAACAAATGTCAATAAATTTAAAAGTTTCAAGTCATATAAAGTATGTTCCCTGACCACAATGAAATGAAATACCAATAAGAGAAGAAAGTTGGAAAATTCAGAAATATGTAGAAACAAACAATATACTCCTAAATACAAATGGTTTAAAGAAGAAAATCACAAGAGAAGTCAGAAAATACTTTGAGACAAATAAAAATGAAACTATAACATGCTGAAACTTATGGAATGCAGCTAAAACAGTATAGTGCATATAATGAAATTTATACCAGTACACATCTGTAATTAAAAAGATCTCAAGTAAAAAACCTAACCTTCCATCTCATGAAATTAGAAAAAGAGGCATAAACTAAACCCAAAACAAACAAAAGAAAGGAAATATTTAAAAGAGCTAAAATAAACAGAATTGATACTAGAAAAATAAGAAAAAATGAAAACAGGAATATGCTCTTTGAAAAGATTAACAAAATTTTCAAACCTTCAGCTAGACTAATAAAAGAGAGAAAGGGCTCAAATTACTAAAATCAAGAATGAAAAAGGGGATGTTACTATCAACTTTACAGAATAAAAAAGAATACAAGGAAATATTATGATTATTATACATCAACAAATTGATAACCCAGATGAAATGAGAAATTCTTAGGAAGAAACAAATTAACAAAACTGATGAGAAGAAATAGAATACCTGAGAAGACCCATAACAAATAACAGATTTAATTAGTAAACAAAAACCTTCACAAACATTAGTCTAAGCCTAGATAGCTTCACTGGTGAATCTGACCTAATGACTAAAGAAGAACCAACACCAATACTTCACAAGCTCTTCCAATAAATAGAAGAGGAGGGAACACTTCCCAACTTACTTTATAAGGGCAATTTTATTACCCTGATCCCAGGACCAGACAAAGACATCTCAAAATAGGAAAACTACAGACCACTGTTCCTGACAAATTTTGTTGTTGTTGTTTAGCTGCTCAGCCGTGTCTGACTCTTTGTGACCCCACGGACTGCAGCCCGCCGGGCTCCTCTTTCCTGCCTAGGAAAGAATACGGCAATAGGTTGCCATTTCCTACTCCAGGTGGTCTTCCTCACCCAGGGATCAAACACGTGTCTCCTGCATCGGCAGGCAGATTATTTACCATTGAGTCATCTGGGTGGGAGTCCTTACAAACATAGACATAAAAATCCTTAACCAAATATTAGCAAATACAGTTTAGCAATATAAAAAAGAATTGTAGCCATGGCTAAGTGGGGTTTATGCCAGCTTGGTTCAATACAGAAAAAACCACAGAGGCATAAAATAGATTATTGATTGCCAGGGGCTGAAGGAAGAGGGGAATGGGAGTGACTGCTAATAGTTAATAAGGTTTCTTTTGGGGATGATGAGAATGTTCTGGAATTAGAGAGTGGTGGTAATGGCTCAATATATGAAAATATTAAAAACCATTGAGCTGCATACTCTAAAAGGGTGAATTTTATAGTACATGAATTATATCTCAATTAAAAGAAGGAGGAGAAGGCTGGGGAGAGAGAGGAAGGGGACCTTGGTGACAACTGGAAGAAAAGATACCTAAACAGAGGTTGTCTTGAGGTGATGGGAGTTTAGGTGAGCATCTTCTTCCTTCTACTTTCCTGACTTCTACCTTTTTAATGATGATCGTATCCCGTGAAAGAGAAGGACGGCTTGGTCTCATGTGAACTGAGATTATTCAGTTTTATGATTATTATAAATAACAATTTTTTGTGGTAGGGAATCACTACAGCATTGGTAGCACTGGATGAAAAGTGGACTCAGTTAAAATTTTCCACTCTCTCTGCATTTCCTCACTGGGGCAAAAGCTGAAAACTTCAGTGCGTCTTGTTACCACCTGCCCTCCACTGGCCTGCTGTCACCTCTGGCCAGAAACCCTCTACATCAGTTTCCACCTTCGATCTACCTTCCATTTGATCAACTTTCTGCTGAGTGGGAAATCCCTTCCTCTTGCTCCAAAGGTCCAAGTTACAGGGGAGATATGTGGATTATTTAAGACGTACATAAAAAAAAAAGTCTTTTTTTTTTAATTGGAGTATAATTGCTTTACAATGTCATTCTAGTTTCTGCTGTACAATGAAGTAAATCAGCTAGAGGGATATATATATATACATATACATATCTGTTGCTATATATATACATCTCCCCTCCCTCTTGGACCTCCTTCCCACCCCACCTCCAATCCACCTTTCTAGGTCATCGCAGAGCACCAAGCTGAGCTCCCTGTGCTAAAGAGTAGCTTCCCACTAGCTGTCTATTCCAAAAGACTTAGAGGTTTTGTAAAAGCCCTTAAGCAGCTATAAATTTCTGGGTTATATACTCATTAAGTTGATAGTCTATTGTCCTCTAACTTACACAGTTTAATAGTTTCAACCTTTGCTTCTAACCTGTTTTCTGCCAAATGAATTTAAGAGTATTTGTATAGTGCTTGTTACTAGCTTCTGTTAACAAGCAGTCTGCAGGCTTCCTAAGCTAGCTCAACAGACATGGAATGGAGCTTACTGGCAAAAGAAGCTAGAGGTCCAGACATCCTTTCGAGGGATGGGGAAGGATGCACTTGCCATCAAAGGAATTAGCAACTTACCCCAGAATAACCTGCTGTCACATCTCTTTGGGGGTGATTGGGAAAGGACATGCACCTCAGTGACACCTCTGCTCTGGGAACTGGGAGAATGCCTTGGCAGGCCACACCCTTCTTTAAAAAATGATTAGGAGTTGGTCTCACCAAGACATCTGGACAACAGTGGCCCTAGTATCCTATCCCATGTACAATAATTTGAGCCTGAAAAAGACGTTGAGCTGGTGTAAACACAGTTTCCAGTCTGGAGGTCCAGGCAGGAAGCCCTCCATTTAGCTCCCTTCACAGATAACCAGTGTTAAGACTGCCCTCATCCACACTGCTTATGTATATACATTTCTCATAATTGTGTCTTACTATATGTAACATTTATAATCTGCTTTTTTGCTTTATCTATCAAAAATCTCTAATTATTTAATTCCTTCAATAGTATCACTTTTAAGACACAGTGGAATTATTTTTAATGTTTTGATTGTTTTAAATCTTTCTCTTTAGACAGTATTGCTATGAATGAACATTTTCATACCTATATCTTTTGACATATCAAGGATTATCAAGACCTTAGGAAACAGCCTTGGATGTGGAATTGCCAGGTCAAAGGGATGCATATTTTTCAGTGTGTTAGGAAACCCAGTGGAGAGTTTTAAGCAGGGGAATGACATGAATTAATTTTGATTTTTAAAATATCAGCCTTGTATACCTGAAGGGCTTCCCTGGTGGCTCAGACAGTAAAGAATCCACCTGCAGTGAAGAAGACCTGGGTTTGATCTCTGAGCTGGGAAGATCCCCTGGAGGAGGGCATGCAAACCACTCCAGTATTCTCGTATAAAGAATTCCATGGACAGAGAAGCCTGGCAGGCTACAGTCCATGGCATCACAAAGAGTTGGACACGTTTGAGCAACTAAGCACAACATAGCACAGCATACCTGAAACTAACACAACATTGTAAATCAACTCTACTCCAATATAAGATAAACATTAAATTAGAAATATATACCAATCTGGGTGCTATAAGCAGAATGAACTGCAGGAAGCAAGCACAGAAGCAGGGAGTCCAGTCATGCAGACAAAAGATGACTCTTTCTTATCCATCTTTGATTCTCTTAATACCCAGGACAACGGTTTACACCTGGCATGATCTCATCAAATGCTTACTGAACAAATGAATGAATGAACGAAGGGACCTTCTGAAGAAATTCTGTTTAGAATTTTCAGTGTTAGCTATTTTTAAAAGACTTAATGTCCACAGGTTAAAATCAGAATGTAACCAAAGCTTCAAGTGAAATTGGAAACAAGTTGACAAGAAGGTCCCCAATAACAGTGACAGCAGAAAACATTGATCAATATGGAAGGTATTTACCTAGTTCATCTTGGCAGAAGCTGCCTGGAGGGTTGATATACTTCATGGTGCTCACATCCAACTTCCAGTTGTGTTTTGTGCATCTAACAGACCTGGATGAAAAATTGTCCTTAGGTTTATGAAATGGTGTAAATAAAAATTAACCTTATTGGGCTTACATGCATTATAAACAACTACAGTTGGTTGAACACAAAATTCATGAGAGGAAAACTATTAATAGCTAAAGCTCAAATATCCAAGGAAATATAGACTGATCATCAGTAGGTAATTTTAAAAGTGAAGATAACGGCTTCCCTGGTGGTTCAGTGTTAAAGAATCCGTCTGCCAATGCAGGAGACACAAGTTCGATCCCGGATCTGGGAAGATTCCACATGCTGAGGAGCAGCTAAGCCTGTGTACCGCAACTGTTGAACCTGTGCTCTAGAGCCCAGGAGCCGCAAATACTGAGCCCATGTGCAGCAACTACTGAAGTCCAAACGCTCGAGAGCCTGTGTTCCACGACAAGAGAAGCCATCACAATGAGAAGCCTGCGCAACAAGAGAGTAGCCCTACTCCCCGCAACGAGAGAAAGCTGCTCAGCAACCGAGACCCAGCATTAAAAATGATAACGAATCAATTATTTTAAAAATTGTTTAAAAAACAGTGAAGATAAATGGCACATCACAAAATAATACATGTTAGAGATCAACAGAGCCATCAGAATAAAGTCACCTTTAGGGATAGCTCTCACAAAAAAGCTAAGTTGGTTAAAAGCCAACTGAGGCCAATATGAGGATAGAATGTAGTGATAAAGACAAATCTATGATTTATGATCACTCTACAAACCTTGGTCCCTATTATAGTGTACCGAACCTAAGTTCAACTCAAATTAGTTTAAGATTTCAGAGCATGGTTGCCAAAATACAGGATGCCCAGTTAAATATGAATTTCAGATAAATAACAATTTAAAAATATGTCTCACACAATATTTGACATACACTGGAAATTCCTCATTTATCTGCAATGTAATCGAGTGTTCTGCATTTTTATTTGCTAATTCTGGCGACCCTGTTTCAGAATGACAGCTAGATTGCAGCAAAGTAGGAGGCTTAGTGATTTCTTTTCCATTTCTTATCAAACTGTGAAGGGGTTATGGTGATAGAAAATGAGGTATAAACGTTCCATTTCCTCTCTACCTTGGTGGTGTTTTTGTAGCAGTTAAAGATTTAAAAAGAAAAAACCCACAAATGTCTCAAATCAGAAACATCAGATTTCTTAAACTAACAGTGTCTATTTTAACTTCTATATCGGTAAATTACACGAATTTTCCCAAGCTTCATTATATCAAGAATTTTTCATGCCCTTTTCTAGTAACAAGGCAAAAAAATGTATTCCACGCTTCAATTTAAGGAGGATTATTCTGTAACATCTACTCTTTCATCAGTGAGTAGCCAACAACCTTTCAAAATTTGAGGACATTCCAAATCCAACTATTCAGCATGCAGGTCAATAAATGGGAAGCATGGCAGGGTCTTAACTGTCATGGGCAGCAGGCAGACAGCAGGAAGGTGACAGCTCCAGGCACTAAGAGGTTGTGAAAAGCTATTAAATTTGAAAAATGAGAACCACAACTTATGAGAGTTGCTGATCT
This sequence comes from Bison bison bison, assembly GCF_000754665.1. Lineage (NCBI taxonomy): Eukaryota > Metazoa > Chordata > Mammalia > Artiodactyla > Bovidae > Bison > Bison bison. Next base: position 1,018,480 of record NW_011494754.1, on the reverse strand, counting down.
TGGTTATGTGTGAAGAAGAAAAATGGCTGAGGTAGGGAGGGTAGAGGAGGTAGCTCATTACTCTTAAGTGTCTCCTTGTAGAGAGATTCCTCAGGCAGATTGCTGCACAGAGCACCCGGGGAGAAGCAATCAAATTTGGAGCAATGGATGTGGGACTACAGGGTGTGAGTTACTCTGACGATGGAGTTGACAGTGCCAGCTCCAGGTTAGCCTGACAACAGTAGGGTGAAACGAGGATCAACCACCCCAAAGGCTTTGCATGGAGGAGAGAAAGGCCAGTCTGGGGCAAAGTGATCAGTCTGTTAGGATAATCAAGCCAGATTCAAGAACAAGCTGAATTCCTATAAATAATCTCATTCCTAAGCTATACCAGAAGCTCAAGACAGAGTAATAATCGTAAAGGTAATTGACGTGTATTGAGTGCCTATCATATGACAGATATTGTTTTAAGTGTTTTTTGTGTTGGAAATCACTTAATCCTCTGAGCAGCCAGACAGAACAGGTAACACTCTCATTTTCACTCTATAAAGGAGAAGACCAAGGTCCAGAAAGGCTAAGAAACTTGTCCATGTTCACGGGGCTGATAAGTGGTAAGGCCAGTTTTCTGAAGAGGGCAGATTGTGATGAAAGATCATGCTGCTAATTACAAAGCTACACTCCCTCCAATGGCTGGCTACATGAGCTCCATGGTGAAAGCCCATTGAGGACAGAGGAAAAGCAAAGTCCCCAACCGCAACAGTCAGAAGACCTCAAGGTCCCAGAGTGCCCACAGAAGCTCACTAGTGACAGAAAAAGCCATGGCTGAGGTTTCCCTGGGTTAAATCCACTGAGAAGATGGAAGGGACTCAAAGCAGGGCTGTCAGCAAATAACCATGAGGGTCTCCGAGAGTAGAGTTGCTGCTCAAAGTATATCCCATACAATACTTGGAACCTATCTATGCTGAAAATATATTCATTGTTTACCTGAAATGTAGATTTCTGTTTGCCTTCTGTTTGCCTAATCTAGCAATCCCATCAGAGGAGCCAAACAGGAGACAGGTGTCAACACTGTTTCTGTCCTGAAACTAAGAATGTAGTGAAGCAAATCTGTATGCAGGTGTAAGAATATTCTAGACTTGGGTAATGGTCATCTTTACAATTCTAGCAGGGAGCTCTTAGACAACTACCCAGCTCCTCTGAATCCACCTGCATGAAACCGCCCACAGATGACCTGAGAAATCAAATCAACAACAGTAGAAGACAAGTCTGATGTGAGAGTGGCTAAAAAGCACCCAGGTCAAGTAAGGCTGAAAAGAAGCTTGGAAAAGTGGGGTCAGCCACTCATTCATTGCCAGTGTTGAGCATCAGGCTGACAGAGCATCCCCTCTCCACTACCTTCCCTGTCTCTGCCAGAGTGTGCTGCTATCTCTTCGGCTGTCACTGAAAACAAGACAAAGCAAAACAAAAATCCACAGCAATCCTGCCCTGGTATTGTCCCAGAACTGGGGAGGGAGGTCATCTACATGTAGTCTTAATCAACGGATCGGGGAGGAGGGGTAGCAGCACCAGTTTTCCAAGAAATGATCAGAAGCGCCTCTGTTCAGAGCAGGTACAGTTGGGGCTCTGCCATGTGGGGTTTTTAATTACTGCAAGGTGGTCAGGGAAAGTCTATCTGCTCCCCAGCAGAGTTTGGACTAGGGCCTGCTCCACTCATACTTCTGGGAGAGCAGGAAAGGAAACTCCAAAGAGGCTTGAGTCTTGGAACATAAAAGCTATCACGCACACCCAACCCTTCACTCACATACACAGACCCACGTACCTTAGAAATGTCACTGTTTATCAAGCTAGGAATCCATTTGCAATTAGAGTTCTTGAGAGAGAATGGGAAATTAAGTCAAGGTCAGAATGTCTTGAGATCAGAGAAATACCCTAAATGTGCACAAGTAAGTTACAAATTTGCTAGAAGAAATAATTTGTTAGTTGTTTCACTTGATTTCCACACTTCTGGCCAAATCTAATTATAAGAAGGGTCAGTGGGGGAGGGGGATGATTTGGGAGAATGGCATTAAAACATGTATAATATCATATAAGAAATGAATCATCAGTCCAGGTTCGATGCAGGATACAGGAAGCTTGGGGATGGTGCACTGGGATGGCCCAGAGGGATGGTATGGGGAGGGAGGTGGGAGGGGGGTTCAGGATGGGGAACACGTGTACCCCTGTGGCCATTTTGATGTATGGCAAAACCAATACAATATTGTAAAGTAAAAAAAATAAAATAAAATAAAATAAATAAATAAAAAAGAAGGGTCACCAGAGAAAAAGCAGAATGACTCACGGTACCTTCCATCTAAATCCTCGATATCTTTTATGAACAGGCCTCCTTGGTGCTTGCACATATTCTTGCATGCTCGCAGGAGGCTCTTACTCTTATACAAGATGTAATCTTTGCCAGTGCTCTTATTTCGAACAAAATTGATTCCTTCCTTGAGATTGGTGACTTCAGCAGGGGAGAGACACAAGAGGAGCTCAGCTGTTTGTTCGATGCTGTGAAAAGGCAAACATTTTGAGAGGAAACAGAGACATTGTTAGGTTTTAAGAGAGAACAATTTGGCAATGGCAGTCAAAACCTCTTTTTTTTCTTAAGATACTATTTAAGGCCAGCCTTCCAAGTACCTGGGCTGAGTGGCAGCTGACGGTGAACTTTCTTCCCTCCTTTAAATGCCCATCCTACTTGTCGAGGGTTGATCCCCACCTTCCCAGGAAAGTAATGCCTCCCTCACTTGCCTGCCCATAGTCTGTCGTTGCCTCTCCCTGGGTATTTCAGAAGAATGGCAGCTGTCACTTCAGCTTCTGTGGCTCATTCACTCCCCCCAAGGCAGAAGTCTGCGTGGAGAAAGAGGATGTACACTCAGCTCAGTATTTCCGTTGGTGATGTCTCCTCCTGAAATAAGTTTCTTTCAGAAGCCCTCTATATTTAGCTTCAATAACTGCTCCTCACCTTCAGTCTTTCACATCAGGACCTCCTCTCTTTGCCCACCGAGAGTCACTCTTTAGGTTCAAAAGTAACTCAATCACTGCTCCTTGGTTAACCCTTCCAAGCCCCCCACCCACCCCCAGGTCAAATCTAACGTTTCTTTCTTTTTTTACTTTCTAGAAAACATGAATTTTATTCTTTCTTTTAGGGCATAGCCATCATCTTGTATAGATACAAAATTAAAGATGTGATGAGAACTCTTAGGACTTACTCAACAACTTTCATATATAATATACAGTAGTGTTAGTTATGGGGCTTCCCAGGTGGTGCTAGTGGTAAAGAACCCACCTGCCAATGCAGGAGACATAAGAGACACAGGTTCTATTCCTGGGTCGGGAAGATCCCCCGAGGAGGGCATGGCAACCTACCCCAGTATTCTTGCCTGGAGAATCCCTGTGGATGGAAGAGCCTGATGGGCTATAGTCCATAGGGTCACAAAGAGTTGGACATGACTGAAGTGACTTAGCATACACACGCACAGTATTAGTTATGTTTATCCGATTGCACATTACATTCCCAGAACTTATCTTACAGTTGGAAGTTTGTACCTTTTGCTAACTTTCGTTCAGTTCCCCTTCCCTGCACACCCTGCCTCTGATAACCACCAATCTGATCTCTTTTTCTATGAGTTTATCTTTAAAGTATAATTGACCTCCAACAGTTATGTTAGTTCCTGGTACACAATATACTGATTGATATTTCCATACGTTTTAAATGATCACTATGATAAGCCTAGCACTGTAAGTCTAGCACTTCTTAACGTGTATTTACTGTAGAACATTATATCCTGGTACCTGTGTACCATCCTACTTACTTGTACATAGACGCTTTTATTTTATTTTTTTTTTGGGGGGTCCACAAATTTTATTCTCATAAAACATGTTGCCTCATTGGAGGTTAGTGGAAGACAATATTTTTAGTCAGTCTGTACTGTTCCAAAGACCACTAAAGATCAATGTTGTGGTGTTTTTAACAGATTGTATGTTGCACAAGAAAATCCCAAAATGACCATGGATAGTCACTTCCTAACATGTCTGTGAGCCACCCATCTTATGGTAAGAATTTAATCTTGTTAGAGGATGGGAACCAATTGCCTGATATCCAAATTCACATTTCATAGATACTTATGCCCCGGTGGCTCAGAGGGTAAAGCATCTGCTCGCATTGTGGGAGATGCTTTTAAAATCACTCTCTCTACTTTTCTCTCCCCACCACTTAGCAGACTGCCTATCTTTAAGAGCTAGCTGAAGACTGAACCAACTGCACCTAATCTGAGTCTTTTATAAAAAGCTCCAGCAGAAAATGAAGCATTTAATCTTTCATATTTATTCAGGGAAACTACAAATGTTACATTTCTCAAACTCCAGTCTTTAAACAAACTCTCTTTATGATGCAATTCTGAATCATAGTGGAATATAATTTTTGTGAAGAGGGACTTCAAAATAACTTAGCATATCCATGGTATGAAATCTGGATGCATGTTTAATTCTATATTCCACCCCAAACCAAAAGTGGTCAAAATTCTTTTCATATCTTAAATTAAAATTGATTTGATTTTCATGTACATTTTTGGCACTTTCATTTCTGGAAGCAAAATCTGCAGATTTCTTAAAGAGGAAATTAAATAATATTATAAAAATACCATAACAAGAAATAACAGAGAAGTTACTTCTAATTTTCAGCTAATAAGGCAGAATTCTAACTGAGAATTACCCGTTTCTTCAAAATGGATTCTCATTGTGACTTCTGTCCCAAATTCCTGGTAATTCTGTTCATAGTAGACTTGAAATGTTTCCAAATATATGTTTTAAGTGTATTTGATAGAAAGGAATCCATGATAAGCCCCATGAAGCTCTTTTATCTTTATTCTTCTGAGTGCAAATATCCGACACAAGTCAAAGCAAATCCTGAGGCAATTTCTGGAATAATCAATCCAAACATGTAAAAAGAAACTCTTTCTAAATATTTTGTTTTACTTGATTGAATGAACCAATTAGCCAAAGTTCTCTGCTAGATTCTAAGGGTTTCATCAACTGTGTAAGACAAGTTGAACTAACTACACCTTTATTAATTCCTTGAGAATATCTACTGGAATCTAAAGCAAAATTTTAACATGTGCACTCCTACATACATGGTTTTATATTTCTTCCTTTTTTTTTTTTTTTAAAGAATCTACCTCCCTTTGGTTCCTTTTTTAAAAATATTTATTTATTTTGTATTTGGCTGCATCTGGTCTAAGTTGCAGCAGGCAGGATCTTCATCGCATCATGCAGGACCCTTTGCTGTGGTGCACTGACACTCTAGTTGCAGCGAACGGGCTCAGTAGTTGCAGTGAGCAAGCTAAGTAGTTGTGGCACTCAGGCTTAGTTGCTCTGCAGCATGGGGGACCTTAGTTCCCTGAGCAGGGATCAAACCTGTGCTCCCTGCATTGCAAGGCAGATTCTTAACCACTGGACCACCAGGGAAGTTCCCCTTTATGTATTTTTTTTAATGGTTGCTGCTGCTGCTGCTGCTGCTAAGTCGCTTCAGTCGTGTCCGACTCTGTGCGACCCCATAGACGGCAGCCCACCAGGGTTGCACGTCCCTGGGATTCTCCAGGCAAGAATACTGGAGTGGGTTGCCATTTCCTTCTCCAATGCATGAAAGTGAAAAGTGAAAGTGAAGTCGCTCAGTCGTGTCTGACTCTTAGCGACCCCATGCACTGCAGCCCACCAGGCTCCTCCATCCATGGGATTTTCCAGGCAAGAATACTGGAGTGGGTTGCCATTTCCTTCTCCAATGCATGAAAGTGAAAAGTGAAAGTGAAGTCGCTCAGTCGTGTCTGACTCTTAGCGACCCCATGCACTGCAGCCCACCAGGCTCCTCCATCCATGGGATTTTCCAGGCAAGAGTGCTGGAGTGGGGTGCCATTGCCTTCTCCTTTAATGGTTAGTTTTCCCCAAAAGTTGATTTTTAAAGCTATTATTAATGAGTTGGATTCCATTAAAGTCAGGAAAGTAAATTATAGTAAATTCTGCTTTGGGTATAAATAAAATATTTAAATTAAGAAGATGATGGGCATTGTAGTACACCTACTTTTCAACATTTCAATATTTTTTTCAAACACTTCAATGTGTGTGAAAAATAATCACTAAACACACATAAAAACATTTATATAGGGACACACATTTTTTTCCTTTTGCTTCAAACTTGGTGGTGTGGCATCCTGCTTTTAAAATTTTGATATTTTCTTTCTCATGAAATTTTAGCTTTGGTGTTGACTTCTTAAATATTATTTTAATGATATTCATCTTGATTATATTCATCTATAAAGCCAAGAATCTTCCAGAAGGTTAAGCTCTGAGAAAAAGAGCTAGAGGAAGAAAAGGCAACTCATTCAGAACTGTCAATCTATAAATGACTTTGTTACCATAATTTTTAAATTAGATTCATATTTTTTATAATTTTATTTATTTATTTTTGGCTGTGCTGAGTTTTCATTGCTGCGTGGGATTTTTCTGTAGTTGTGGCAAGCACAGGCTGCTCTCTTGTAGTGGAAGGGCTTCTCATTGTGGGGGCTTCTCTTTGCGGACCACGGACTCTAGAGAGAGAGCTTCAGTAGCTGCAGTATCAGGGCACAGTAGCTGCAGCTCCTAGGCTCCAGAGAACAGGCTCAATAGTTGAGAAAAACCAGCTTAGCTGCTCCATGGCATGTGGAATCTTCCTGGATGGGGGATCAAACCCATGTCTCCTGTACTGGCAGGCAGATTCTCCACTGCTGAGTCACCAGGAAAGCCCTGAGCTTTGTTTTCTGTGGGAAGATGTTCAATATTCTGTTCACAGGGATGTAAACTGCATGAATGCTGAGCTATAAAATGTCTGTCACATGGTAGTAAATACCTCATGAATGAAGGAATACACTCCCAAGAAGGCACTATGTCCTCCATTTGGACAAAGAGTGTGAGAATGCTTCCAAAAGTCACAGATTAAAGAAAAGATCAAATTACTGGCTCACATAAGTTTTAAAAAGTAACTTGGAGTAATTCCCTGGTGGTCCAGTAGTTAGAACTCAGCATTCTCACTGCCAGGGTCCCAAGTTTGATCCCTAGTCAGGGAACTAAGATCCCACATGCTGCATGGCATGATCTAAAAAAAAGGAAGTCTCATACTCAAAATGCTTTGGGAACCAAGGACCTAGCAGAAGAATGTCAGACTGCAAGCTTCATACAGAAATCTTTTACCATTGCATTTTCTGCTAGGTACTTCATAAATATTTGTTGAACCAATAACATGAAATAGTCAAGATTGCAAATGGCCTTCAAACTGTTCCAGAAGTCAAAATGAGAAATTGAGAGACAGTAAATTCTCATGAGGCTGTATGAGTAGACAAAATCAGGCCAAATAGGAAGAAATATTAAAGAAAAATTATTCCAGTTATTTTAGAATAATGGATTCTAATCTAAGCTGTTCAATAAAGAGTCATCAGCTTACACCGTTCCCTTAAGACCCCACATTGCATGTTTCATTACAAAAGGCCATAGAAACAGTGGGTGTTAACCAGAAAGCACACTGAAAATAAGATAAAATTTACAATCTTGCCTTTATTCAAAACCACTCAGGGTCCACAACTAGATATGCTGTGCAGTTTGGGTTCCCCACTCCATAGGGAAGACATATCAGGGTTGGGAGAGGTCCTGAGAAATGAGATCATAGTTATGAACTAGATGGAAGGGAATCAGCAATTCTGACACTTCTATACACATACACTAGAATTGCACCATTAAATACATGGATAACAATGGTGAGAGCCAGCTTTCTCATGGTTGGAGTGGGACTTATAGATAAGCAAGGGGAGGAAGCTAGAATAACCCATGTGGTAATGGAATACTTAGAGATAAACATATAGCCTTGGATGTGAACATTAAAAAAGAAAAGCTAAAAAGCATCCATCTCAAAAAACATTAAAGAACAATAAAGTAATGGAAAGAAAGTACGAGAATTATAAAACAGAAGCTCTACAGAGACAGGATCAACAAAGGCAAAAGATAATGGAACCACCAAGAAAGTGAAGGGACAACACACAAACCAGGAGAAGATGTTTGCAAATTATGTATGTAATAAGGATCAGATATCACAAGTTTATTTTTTAAAAACTCTTAAAAGTCAATAACAAAACAAAGGAATTAGGAATGGTAAAGGAGTCCATATACCCAACTGATGCAGAGTTCCAGAGAATAGCAAGGAGAGATGGGAAAACAATAGAATGGGACAGACTATCCAATTAAAATAAATTAATTAATTTTAAAAAAAGAATGGGACAGACTAGCCATCTCTTCAAGAAAACTGGAGATATCAAGGGAACATTTCATGCAAAGATAGACACAATAAAGGACAGACATGGTAAGGACCTAATAGAAGCAGAGGAGATTAAGGAAAGGTGGCAAGAATACACAGAAGAACTATACAAAAAAGGTCCTAATGACCCAGATAACCATGACAGTATGGTCACTCACCTAGAGCCAGACTTCCTGGAATGTGAAGTCAAGTGGGTCTTAGAAAGCATTACTACCAACAAAGCTAATGGAGGTGATAGAATTCCAGCTAACCTATTTAAAATCCTAAAAGATGATGCTGTTAAAGTGCTGCACTCAATATGTCAGCAAATTTGGAAAACTCAGCAGTGGTCACAGGACTGGAAACAATCAGTTTTCATTTCAATCCCAAAGAAAGGCAATGCCCAAGGATGTTCAAGTGAAAGTGAAAGTCACTCAGTCAAGACTATACAGTCCACGGAATTCTCCAGGCCAGAATACTAGAGTGGGTAGCCTTTGGGATCAAACCCAGGTCTCCTGCATTGGAGGCAGATTCTTTACCAGCTGAGCCACAAGGGAAGCCCAAGAATGTTCAAACTACTATACAGTTGTGCTCATTTCACATGCTACCAAGGTAATGCTTAAAATCCTTCAAGCTAGGCTTCACCAGTACGTGAACTAAGAACTTCCAAATGAACAAGCTAGGTTTTGAAGAGGCAGAGGAACCAGAGATCAGATTGCCAACATTAGTTGAAGCATAGAGAAAGCAAGGGAATTCCAGAAAAACATCTCCTTCCGCTTCATTGACTATGCTAAAGCCTTTGACTATGTGGATCACAACAAACTGGAAAATTCTCAAAGAGATGGGAATACCAGACCACCTTACTGTCTCCTGAAAAACCTGTATGCAGGTCAAGATGCAACAGTTAGAACTAGACATGGAACAGCTGACTGGTTCAAAATGGGGAAAGCAGTATGACAAGGCTGTATATTGTCAACATGATTTTTTAACTTATATGCAGAGTACATCATGCAAAATGCTGGGCTGGATGAATCACAAGTTGGAATCAAGTTTGCCAGGAGAAATATGAACTAACATCATATATGCAGATGATGGCAGAAAGCATAGGGACTCTAATGACAGAAAGCAAAGAGGAACTAAAGAGCCTCTTGATAAAGGTGAAAAAGGACAGTGAAAAGGCTGGCTTAAAACTCAATATTAAAAAACTAAGACCATGGCATCCAGTCCCATCATTTCATGGCAAATAGATGGAGAAAAATTGGAAGCAGTGACAGATTTTATTTTCTTGGGTTTCAAAATCGCTGTGGATGGTGATTGTCATCATGAAATTAAAAAACACTTGCTCCTTGGAAGGAAAACTATGAGAAAGCTAGACATTATATTAAAAAGCAGACATATCACTTTGCAAACAAAGGTCCATATAGTCAAAGCTATGATTTTTCCAGTAGTCATGTATGGATGTGAGAACTCAACCGTAAAGAAGGCTGAGTCTCAAAGAATTGGTGTCCTGAAATTGTGGAGATGGAGAAGACGCTTGAGAGTCTCTTGGACTGCAAGGGGATCAAACCAGTCAATCCTAAAGGAAATCAACCCTAAATATGCATTGGAAAGACTGATTCTGAAGCTGAAGTTCCAATGCTTTGGCCACCTGATACAAAGAGACAACTCACTAGAAAAGATCCTGATGCTGGGAAAGACTGAAGGCAAAAGGAGAAGATGGTGGCAGAGGATGATATAGTTAAATAGCATCACTGACTCAATGGATCTGAATTTGAACAAACCCCAGGAGATAGTAGAAGGATGGGGAAGCCTGGCAAGCTGCAGTCCATAGTGTTGCAAAGAGTCAGACATGACTTAGCAACTCAGCAACAACAAAGGATTTGAACAGACATTTCTGCAAAGAAGATATATGAATGGTCAGTAGCATTCATGAACAGAAGCTCCACACCATTAGTCAAGTCACGCTTAGTCACTTAGTCCTGTCTGACTTGGCGACACCATGGATTGTAGCCTACTAGGCTCCTCTGTCCATGGGAATTCTCCAAGCAAGAATACTGCAGTGGGTTGCCATGCCCTACTCCAGGGGATCTTCCCAACTCAGATATTCAACCCAGGTCTCCTGCATTGCAGGCAAATTCTTTACTGGCTGAGCCAATAGGGAAGGCCATTAGTCAAGAGGCACATGCAAATCAAAACTATGATGAGTTAACATTTCACATCCATTAGGATGCTATTATAAATATAGGCAGTAATAGGTCTTCCCTGGTAGCTCAGATGGTAAAGCATCTGCCTGCAGTGCGGGAGACCCGGGTTAGATCCCTGGGTTGGGAAGATCCCCTGGAGAAGGAAATGGCAACCCACTCCAGTACTCTTGCCTGGAAAATTCCGTGGACTGAGGAGCCTGGTAGGCTATAGTCCATGGGGTCGCAAAGAGTTGGACACAACTGAGCAACTTCACTTCACTTCACTTCAGGCAGTGATAAGTGTTGGTGAAGATACAGAAAAACAGGAGGCAACATCTTTTGCTGGGTGAAACTTTTGAAAACAGTTTTGCAGATTGTCAACATGTTAAACATGTAGTGTCTGTAGGATCCAACAGTTCAACTTCCATAGGTCTCTACCCCAAAGAATTGAAAACAAGTCCACATAAAAACTTGTACATGAAAGTTCAGTTCAGAAATAACTGAATAATGAATAATAAAGTTAAATAATAATAACTGAATAATAAAGTTCAGTTCAGAAAGTTCAGAAATAACCAAAATATGAAACAACTCAAATTCCATCAACTGATTAGTGAATAAATAAAATATGCATGTCTACACAGTGGAATACAGTTGACCCTTGAACAATGTGAGGGTTAGAGGTGCTGACACTCTGAGCAGTTCAAAGTCTGCACATAACTACAGACCACCTTCCATACCCACAGGTCCACAGTCAAAGATTCACCCAACCATGGAGCATTAGTACTGTTTGTACTATTTTAAAAATCTGCCTATAAGTAGACTAGAGCAGTTCAAACCTATGTTGTTCAAGGATCAACTGTACCACTAGGTAATAAAAAAGGAGTGAAGGAGTGATACTTGCTACACCAGAAATAAACCTTAAAAAATCTTGCTAAGTGAAAAAAGCCAGATACAAAAACCACATATCATATAATTCCATTTACATTAAATGTCCAGAATGTGCATATCTGTAGAGATACGATGTAGACTGATGGTTAGCAAGGATGGGTACATATGTGAATGGGAAATGGGAAGAGGCTGATAACTGGGCATTCTTTTGGGGGAGTGATGGAGAGTCAAAAATTAGATTGTGGAAAATAGCTGCACAACTCAACCAGTATACTAAAGATCACTGACAGTATAATTATATCAGGCCAATTTCATGGTACTGAAGTGAAGTGCCAGTTGCCCAGTAATGTCTGACTCTTTGCAACCCCATGGATTATAGCCCAGCAGGCTCCTCTGTCCATGGAATTCTCTAGTCAAGAATACTGAGGGTATTTCCCTCAGTGGAAATGGCTAGAGGGTAGCCATTTCCCTCTCCAGGGTATCTTCCAGAGCCAGGGATTGAACCTGGGTCTCCTGCATTGCAGGCAGATTCTTTACTGTCTGAGCCACCAGGGAAGGCCCATGTACCTAAATCTTGTATCAATAAAGCTATTGATATAGCTTTAGACATGAGTGTGCACATGTCTACTGTGCATAGACAGTTTCATAAAATTTTATTCCATACATACATTTGCATTCAGTTTAGTTCAGTTGCTCAGTCATGTCCGACTCTTTGCGACCCCAGGAATCACAGCACGCCAGGCCTCCCTGTCCATCACCAACTCCCGGAGTTCACTCAAATCACGTCCATTGAGTCGGTGATGCCATCCAGCCATCTCATCTCTGTCGTTCCCTTTTCCTCCTGCCCCCAATCCTTCCCAGCATCAGTCTTTTCCAATGAGTCAACTCTTCACATGAGGTGGCCAAAGTACTAGAGTTTCAGCTTTAGCATCATTCCTTCCAAAGAACACCCAGGGCTGATCTCCTTTAGAATGGACTGGTTTGATCTCCTTGGAGTCCAAGGGACTCTCAAGAGTCTTCTCCAACACCACAGTTCAAAAGCATCAATTCTTCAGCACTCAGCTGTCTTCACAGTCCAACTCTCATATCCATACATGACCACTGGAGAAACCATA
>NW_011494754.1:958607-1005865 GCF_000754665.1 Bison bison bison | reverse complement strand
TCTCCTTGGAGTCCAAGGGACTCTCAAGAGTCTTCTCCAACACCACAGTTCAAAAGCATCAATTCTTCAGCACTCAGCTGTCTTCACAGTCCAACTCTCATATCCATACATGACCACTGGAGAAACCATAGCCTTGACTAGATGGACCTTTGTTGGCAAAGTAATGTCTCTGCTTTTCAATATGCTATCTAGGTTGGTCATAACTTTTCTTCCAAGGAGTAAGCATCTTTTAATTTCATGGCTGCAGTCACCATCTGCAGTGATTTTGGAGCCCCAAAAAATAAAGTCTGACACTGTTACCCCATCTATTCCAATGAAGTGATGGAACCAGACGCCATGATCTTCATTTTCTGAATGCTGAGCTTTAAGCCAACTTTTTCACTCTTCTCTTTCACTGCATAGCTACCACTAAAATCAAGACATCTGACTCTTCCATCAAGACCAAGGAACTTGCTGAATATAACTCCCAAGGACTGGCCTTTACAGTCATACCCCACTATCGCCTCTGCTCTGGCAATCTCTGATTTGTCCTCTACCCTTATAATGTGATCATTTCACAAATGATATATAAATGGAACCCTACAGCATTAAATTGACTTTTAAACTCTCCAACTCCCTCCCACAAAAAATTACAGCTCAGCCTTGAATGCTGTCCAGCTAGTTCTCTCTCACCTCCTGTTTACAGCCGGACATACTTTCTGCGGTGCTAGTTTCTACACACCTCACAGCTTATTAGTTTTCATCCGACATTTCTGACCATTCTTATATTTCCATTGTAGACTCATCTTTCCTTTGTGTACCTGGTCATGAAACATTGTAGCTCCTAAAAGCTCAGTCCTTTTCTGTTTTAAATTTATTGTTGGCTGTGCTGGGCCTTCACTGCAGCGAGCGGGGGCTGCTCTCTAGTTGCGGTGTGTGGGCTTCTCACTGCGGTGACTTCTCCTGTTGCAGAGCGCAAGCTCTAGGCTCAGGGGCTTCAGTAGTCATGGCACTCAGGCTTAGTAGCTCCAAGGCATGTGGAGTCTTCCTGGACCAGGAATCAAACCACTGGACTTTATCCACTGGACCACCAGTGAAATCCAAGGCTCAGTTCTGCACCTTCCTCATTTAACATTTTCCCCCTAAGGGATCATCCACACCCATGACTCCAGAACACAATGACTCTCATATGAGCAGACCTGATCCAGGAAGCCATATCTGTAGAACTAACTGCCTTTTACACATATACATTAGGATGTCCTAAAGACACCTGAAACTGAGTGTGTCCAAAATCCAATTCAACACATCTCATTCATCCCCAAACCTTCAAAGGTCCACCATGACACCCCCATTACCTTTGACGCCACCCTTTCTCTCACTACCCCATGTTCAATTCAAATCTCTCACTTTCACCTCTTAAGTCTATCTCACAGCCATCCCATTCTAACCCTGATCCAGCTACCATCGTCTCCCTCTGGACTACTGTCAGGGCCCCTTAAAGGGTCACCCTACATTCACTCTCTGTTCTTTCCACTATGGTCAGAATGACATATTTAAAATGAAAATTTCAAAAGAGCCTCATCCTGCAAGTCCTTCTCCCACCTCTTGAAAATGCATCATATCCTCCCATTGCTCCTAGGAGAAAGAACAAAATTCCTAAAACGGCCTCAGAGGTGATGCACAGGGACCCCAATCACTTCCTCCAGCTCCGTTTGAATTATGTTTTTTCTTCTAATATCATTTCCTCAAGGTACTGGCCGATACCTAGACTATACTTCCTGAGGCCTTCTTCACGGATTTAACTCTCCTTACCCTTTTGATCGCAGTTCAGTCATCTGCACTGGGAAGTCTTCCCCAAAGAAGGTCAAATCCTACTGTTATACACAAAGCACTATAATGTATCTTTCTTTCATGTGACTTATCAAACTTATAATTTCATGTTTAATTATGAGATTAACTAATATCTGTATGCCCCCAAGATAGGTGACAGTCACCAGAAGGAAGGAACCCAGCCTGTGTGAGTTTGCCTTGCACCCCTAGAGTCTACCACACATGAGGATTCCAATGAATATTATTTGTCAAAAGAATAAATGAATATTCCAATTACTGGCTCACAGTGATTCCTAGAAAACCTTATTTTTTTTTAATAACCTAGAACTTACACATGCCATTATGTCTAGAATATCTTTAGAATAGGTTCATATTTTCTTAGGAACTAGCATGTACCCAAATATAACATTGGCATTCTAAAAGTTAACTATCCTACAGACAGTATGCCCATCGTGACTAGGTGGCAATAAAGTTTATGTGGATTACAGTTGATATTTCCCTATAAAATCAAGTTGTAAAAGGCAATTAAGTTCTTCTCCAGCTCACGAAATCCTAACCATGCCCTGAATATTCAGCTTTCTATTCTTAGGAGCTATAAAACAGAGTGTCCTTTTGAGCCATGATATCAGGGTACATTTTATTCCAGAGCACCCTACAACTCCAAATCTTGAGTCCTCCATACTCTTTCACCTCTGAATCCTTAGTATTTCTTTTGGTGCTAAAGCTTTCTGAGGACCGGACAAAGCAGTCCAGTAAGATAGCTAGGTAAGATACTAGTAGAAGGAAAATTTCAAAGACAAGATCGATTGGCAGCCAGAGGGAAAAATAAGGGCAATCTACAGAAAAGGAGATGTCACCAGAGACGGGGTTGGGTGAAGTGGACAGGGCTTGGAGAGAGGGCACCCTGGCAGATAACCATCCAGGGCAAGCAGGGTGTGGGCAAGGCAAGCTCGATACCTAAATAACTGGGCAATCTGTGAATTAGATGTTCCTGGGATGGCACAGACTATATCCACAAAAATGGTCTTAACATCATGAACTCCACCCCACCCTCACCCCCAACCACGAGCTCTCAGTTCTTGTACCTTTTCATCAGACAAAGGCAAACTATCAAAATTACCAATCCTAAATTCAGTAGGAAAACAATTTTAAATTGTACCTTTGTTCCAGTCCAGGTAGAAAGGGGCCAAACAGCTCCTCAGAGAAAGAAGAAACAGTGAGATTGAAATCTTCTTCTGAATGATGTTTAGAATTTCTAGAGTGGCTGCAGTTTGGAAATCTCAATTTGCTTAGGAACAGACTTGATTTGATTTCTGCAGAGCCAGAAAACCTTTTCAAAAGCAATTATGAGAGCACAGCTGGCCAGTCAAACTTCTGGAAGTATGAGCACTCAGCAGATGTGAAATTCACCCGTCATGTTAATATATCTGCCATTATCTCTGTTACTGTTTTGGTCCCACCCATACAGCTCAGTTTCGGTAAACTCCTCATTCCTTGCCAACACCAGGATGTGAAATGTGGAGTATGTGTCAATAGAGGGTGAGGGCGGGCAGCTATGCTTTATAGACCTATTAGTGGGGTGAAGAAGGAAACACATTGAAGAATTAATATCCCTACCCAAACTTCCTTAACTCTTTTGAAAGTGCGTCAGCCCATCTCATATGCACAATGTTTTCTTTTGTTTTAATATTTATTCGGCTGCACCACACCCTCCTAGCAGCATGTAGCATCTTCACTTGTGGCATGTGAATTCTTAGTTGCAACATGTGCGATCTAGTTTCCTCACCAGGGATTGAACCTGGGCCCCCTGCATTGGGAGTGTGGAGTTTTAGCCACTGGACCACCAGGGAAGTCCCCATGATGTATTTTTAATGCAATAAGAATAACTGCTTCATTAGAAATGGAAAGGTTCTGTGTAGAATGTTTCCCATTAGGATGCAGACAGCAGAAGGTTGGTACAGAGTGCAGAGGGTGTAGAGTGTAGAGTGAAGTCCCTATACTCCTCTGTATAGAGTGCTTACAATGATGTATAATGATATCATCCCTTCTCCTAGCAGCCAAGAGTGTCATGAGCAGGAGCCTGCTTTTGTAGATAACCCTGTGATTTCAGGGGCTTCCCTGGTGGCTCAGACAACAAAGAATCCACCTACAATGTGAGAGACCTGGGTTTGATCCCTGTTTGGGACGATCCCCTGGAGAAGCGAATGGCTACCCACTTCAGTATTCTTGCCTGGAGAATTCCATGGACAGAGGAGCCTGGCAGGCTACAGTCCATGAGATCTCAGAGTTGGAGACTACTGAATGATTTTCATTTTCTCTTTTTGTGGTTTCAGAGGGCTTCCCAGGGGGCGCTAGTGGTAATGCAGGAGACATAGAGATGTGGGTTTGATCCCTGGGTCAGGAAGATCCCCTGGAGAAGGGAATGGCAACCCACTCCAGTATTCTTGTTTGGAGAATCTCATGGACAGAGAAGCCTGGCAAGCTATAGTCCATAGGGTCGCAAAGTCAGACACAACTAAAGCCACTTAACATAACAACCCTTCCCTTAGAGCCCCAACCAGTGTCAATTCGGGGTCCAATCCTGGATCTCCTGAGAAATTTGTGGTTCTCTTCTTGGTTCATTGCCCTTTATTTGACAAATATCCTGTCCTTTGGCTGATCACTATTCCATCTCTAGTCAACAGGCTTTATGTGGTTCTTTGAGTGAGTGAGTGGTTCTTTAAACAAGTACAAAAAAGTGAAGGACACTCTGACATTTTGTCTGCCCATCAAGTTTTTTGTTGTTTTGTTGTTGTTGTTTGAAAGTTTTAATTTTATATTGTAGTACAGCTGGTTACAAATGTTGTGATAATTTCAGGTGGAAAGCAAAGTGACTCAGCCATACAGATGCATGTATTCATTCTCCTCCATCTTCTCTCCCATCCGGGCTGCCACGTAACATTGAGCAGAGTTCCCTGTCCTATACAGTAGGACCCTGTTGGTTATCCATTTTAAACATGGCAGAGTATACATGTCAATCCCAACTCCCCATCTCTTCCTCCCATGCTTCCCTGCCCTCCCTCTTCGCCTGGCAGCCGTTAATTCATTCTCTAAGTCTGTGAGTCTGTTTCTGTTTTGTAAATAAGTTCATTTGTATCATTTAAGTTCTACCTGTAAGGCATGTCATACAATATTTCTCCTTCTCTTTCTGACTTACTTCACTCAGCATGACAATCTCTAGGTTCATCCATGTCACTGTAGGCATGCATGCTAAGTCTCTTCAGTCACGTCTGACTCTCTGTGACCCTATGGACTTCACCCTGCCAGGCTTCTCTCCGTGGGATTCTCCAGGCAAGAATACTGGAGTGGGTTGCCATGCTCTCCTCCAGGGGATCTTCCCAACCCAGAGATCAAACCTGCATTTCTTATGTCTCCTGCTTTGGCAGAGGGTTCTTTATCACTAGGGCCATCTAGGAAGCCCACATGTTGCTGCAAATGGCATTATTTAATCCTTCTTAATGACTAATATTCCATTGTCTGTATATATATATGTGAAAGTGAAAAGTGAAAGTGAAAGTGGCCCAGTCGTGTCCGACTCCATGGACTATACAGTCATGGAATTCTCTGGGACAGAATACTGGAGTGGGTAGCCTTTCCCTTCTCCAGGAGATCTTCCCAACCCAGGGAATCGAACCCAGGTCTCCCGCATTGCAGATGGATTCTTTACCAGTTGAGCCACTAGGGAAGCCCAGGAATACCAGAGTAGGTAGCCTATCCCACTGCATATATACCTCTTCTTTATCCATTCCTCTGTCAATGCTTCTCATCTTGTTTTAAAAACTCATATCATGTCCTTCTCCTTCACAAAAATCACCTATGCCACTTCTCACAGATTTATACTTTCTTGTGAATTCCTAAGGAATTCTGTACCTCACAATTTGCACTTTTGAAAAAAGTAATACAAGTTCTCTAAATATTTCCCCTGTGTTGGTCTTGTCTATTAGATTGTAAGCTAATGGAGCACAGAGAATGTGACTTAGGACTTGTATTCAAAACAGTGCTTACAATAATGTATAAGCAAACTCAGTAGCAAATTCCCTGTAAAGTAGCAAGAGGCTAGTTTTAACCACACCTCTTCTAGTTGGAGAAATGTCTCTTAATAGGATAAAAGAAGAAAGGGCTTCTATATAAGCCAATTCTTTTAGTTAACACCTCATCCTGAAAGTAGTATTTTCTTTCCCAAATCTAGAAGGTCTCTCAAATTCTTTCTTCTCTTGTTCTAGAAGACATCACATGATATTTTTTTGAACTGAGATATAACTTATAGTAAGATGCACTAATCTTGAATGTACATAGCTATATACCCATGTAACAACCTCCACATCAAGGTATAGAACATTTCTAGTACTCCAGCAAACTCTACTCAATTCTAGTACTCTAGTACTCCAGTCAATACCTATTCAAACAGTAACCACTCTTCTAACCTCTACCACCATAGGTTAGTTGTGCCTACTATTACCTTTTATACAAATGGAATCAATAGTCATATATCTGACCTTTTCTCCCACCATTATGACTATAAGTTTTATCCAGATTGTTATACACACACACAAGTGGAGCATTCCTTTTCCTTGCTGTATAGTATTCCATTGTGTAAATACACTACATTTTATTTATCCTACTATTGTTAGATATTTGGATTGCTTCTTGTCTTGGCTATTTGGGTAAGTATGCTATAAACATTCTTGTGCATACCTTTGGTGTACATAAGCACTCATCTCTGGAGTGTAATTTCTGGATCAAATAGTACATATACATTAAATTTTGGTAGACACTATCAACCAAAATTTCCCAATGAAGCTGTAGCAATTTACACTCCCCGTAGCAAATGCAAAAAAATTCCTGTTGCACTGTCACAACTTTTTGCATCAGACATTTTTGCAGTGTTTTTTAGTGTGTGATTAGACAATCGGACATTGCCGGTTGCACATTAAGCAAGTATGAACCCTTGTGATCGGTTTATAAGCCCTAACATAACCATATGGACAACTCAAGTCAGCTGGCACCCAGAGGTATAATCTAAGGAATAGATACATCACGTAGACAAAAGAGGACAGATGGTAATGAGTCTGTTATGTACTCCTGGCCAATAGTGATTCAGATATCTGAGAGAGGAGCAATAGCTAGTTCATGTTATAACAGCACCCTCTAGGGTTCATGTTTTATTGCTGGAGGTTGTATGGTTGTATATTAATTACATGCTTAATAAATTCTATATAAGCCTCACTTACGGAAAGGAAGTGGGAAACCACCAGAAAAAACTGAAACATGACATGCACAGTTGCTGAGGGAAACCACACCAACTGCCAAGAGGAAGTCAGACTCCTGCTTAGAAATAAGAGAAATCAAGAACGGTGGGGAAAAGTCAGCAATTTGCTCAACAAATCGAGCAATTAGAGCAAAGACATCTCTCCCCAAGATGGATTTTGTAGAAGAAACAAGAAAGGACTTAGACCTTTTTCATTAGTATGTTGAGGCACAAAATTGTCAGTTTAATAGCAGTGTCAGCTTAAAAAATATTCACAACCTCAAAGTTGAGAGTTAGACTTTCTTCAGTGAGAATTTTTAGGATTCCAAGTGCAGGAGGCAGTATCTCAAGTAAACCCTAAGAGAACTGCTCTGAGGAAGTGATGGGGGAATCAGATTATACAGAAGCTTTGAACAAAGGTGTGGTAGTCTGAACATCGAAAGATATTGTTTTTTTTTTATTTATTTTTTAAATATAAATTTATTTATTTTAATTGGAGGTTAATTACTTTACAATATTGTATTGGTTTTGCCATACATCAACATGAATCCACCACAGGTATACACGTGTTTCCCATCCCAAACCCCCCTGCCTCCTCCCTCCCCGTACCATCCCTCTGGGTCATCCCAGTGCACCAGCCCCAAGCATCCTGTATCCTGTATCAAACCTGGACTGGCAACTCGTTTCATATATGATATTATACAGGTTTCAATGCCATTCTCCCAAATCATCCCACCCTCACCCTCTTCCACAGAGTCCAAAAAACTGTTCTATACGTCAGTGTCTCTTTTGCTGTCTCGCATACAGGGTTATTGTTATCATCTTTCTAAATTCCATATATACACGTTAGTATACTGTATTGGTGTTTTTCTTTCTGGCTTACTTCATTCACTGTCACTGCTGGGCATACACACCGAGGAAACCAGAATTGAAAGAGATACGTGTACCCCAGTGTTCATCACAGCACTGTTTATAATAGCCAGGACATGGAAGCAACCTAGATGTCCATCAGCAGATGAATGGATAAGAAAGCTGTGGTACATATACACAATGGAGTATTACTCAGCCATTAAAAAAAATACATTTGAATCAGTTCTAATGAGGTGGATGAAAATTGGAGCCTATTATACAGAGTGAAAGATATTGTTAACTAAAGGAAAACCAAATATCTCAAGTTGAGGAATTTAGCACTTTTCTATGTATGGGAAGGTGCAAGAGTCTGGGCTTACTGAAATCATTCCTCTGATATGTACCTCACCCATCTGGAGCCAGTATCCTGTGTTTTCATATCCTGAGTTTCCTCAGGGCTCACTGTAGAGTATGGTTGCAGTCTGATGGCTGCTAGATGGCAGATATTCTTTCCTTCCTGAGTTTCCACAGGGCTCACCAGCTCACCATCAGTGGTGGCTGCTATGGCTAATGACTGTAACATCCTATGTTTACTGACATGGCAGGAAATATTCCATATATCATCAGGAACCTGAATTCAATCCACTGAATATTCTTAAGGAGAGAACAGATTTGTTGTATTGTATTGTATTGTATTATTCAGTCACTAAGTCATGACTGAGTGACTGAATGACTGAACAACAACAAAAATTCAGTCAGTAAGTCATATCTGACTCTCTGCAACCCCATGGATTGCAGCACAAAAGGCTCCTCTGTCCTCCACTATCTCCTGGAGTTTGCTCAAATTCTGAGCCATTGAGTTAGTTATGCTATCTAATCATCACATTCTCTGTCACGGACTGCAGCACAACAGGCTCCTCTGTCCTCCACTATCTCCTGGAGTTTGCTCAAATTCCAATCCATTGAGTCAGTTATGCTATCTAACCATCACATCCTCTGTCACCACCTTCCTCTTTTGCCTTCAACCTTTGCCAGCATCAATGTCTTTTCCAGTGAGCCAGCTCTTCCCATCAGGTGACCAAAGTACTGGAGCTTCAGTTTCAGCATCGGACCTTCCAGTGAATATTCAGGGTTGATCTCCTTTAGGATTGACTGGTTTGAGCTCCTTGCAGTCCAAAGAAGTCTCAAGAGTCTTCTCTAGCACCACAATTCAAAGGCATCGCTTTTTCAGTGCTCAGCCTTTGTTTTGGTCCAACCCTCACATCCATACACCACTACTGGAAAAACCATAGCTTTGACTATATGGACCTTTGTCAGTAAAGTGGTGTCTCTGTTTTTAAATACACTGTCTAGGTTTGTCATAGCTTTCCTTCCAAGGAGCAAGCGTCTTTGAATTTCATAGCTGCAGTCACCATCCACCGTGATTTTGAAGCCTAAGAAAATAAAGTCTGTCACTGCTTCCACTTTTCCCCCATCTATTTGCCATGAGGTGATGGGACTGGATGCCATGATCTTAGTTTTTTAATATTGAGTTTTAAGTCTGCTTTTTCACTCTCCTCTTTCACCCTCATTAAGAGGCTCTTTAGTTCCTCTTCGCTTTCTGCCATTCAGTTCAGTTGCTCAGTCGTGTCCAACTCTTTGTGACCCCATGAACTGCAGCACGCCAGGCCTCACTGTCCATCACCAACTCCTGGAGTCTAAACTCACGTCCATTGAGTCGGTGATGCCATCCAATCATCTCATTCTCTGTCGTCCCCTTCTCCTCCCGCCTTCAATCTTTCCCAGCATCAGGGTCTCTTCCAATGAGTCAGTTCTTCGCATCAGGTGGCCAAAGTATTGGAGCTTCAGCTTCAGCATCAGTCCTCCCAATGAATATTCAGGACTGATTTCCTTTAGGACAGACTGGTTGGATCTCCTTGCAGTCCAAGGGACACTCAAGAGTCTTTTCCAACACCACAGTTCAAAAGCATCAATATGCATATCTGATGGTTCTCCTGGCAATCTGGATCCCAGCTTGTGATTCATCCAGTCCTGCATTTCACATGATATACTCTGCATAGAAGTTAAATAATCAGAGTGATAATATACAGCTTTCTCACATTCCTTTCCCAATTTTAAGCCAATCAGCTGTTCCATGTCCTGTTCTAACTGTTGCTTCTTGACCCACATACAGGTTTCTCAAGAGACAGGTAAGGTGGTCTTGTACTCCCATCTTTTTAAGAATTTTCCAGTTTGTTGTGATCCACACAGTCAAAGGCTTTAGCATTGTCAATGAAGCAGAAGTAGAGGTTTTCTGGGAACTCCCTTGCTCTTTCTACAATCCAACAAATGTTGGAAATTTGATCTTTGGCTCCTCTGCCTTTTCTAAATCCAGCTTGTATATTTGGAAGTTCTCAGTTCACGTACTGTGGAAGCCTAGCTTGAAGGATTTTGAGCATTACCTTGGTAGCATGTGAAATGAGTACAATTGTATGGTAGTTTGAACATTCTTTGGCATTGCCTTTCTTTGGAATTGAAATGAAAACTGATCTTTTCCAGTCCTGTGGCCACTGCTGGGTTTTCCAAATTTGCTGACACAGTGAGCGCAACATTTTAACAGGATCATCTTTTAGGATTTTAAATAGCTCAGCTGGAATTCCATCACCTCCACTAGCTTTGTTGGTAGTAATGCTGTAATGCTTCCTAAGGGCCACTTGACTTCACACTTCCAGGATGTCTGGTTCTAGATAAGTGACCACACCATAGTGGTTATCAAGTTCATTGAGACCTTTTTTGTATAGTTCTTCAGTATATTCTTGCCACTTCTTCTTAATTTCTGGTTCTGTTAACGTCCTTACTGGTTCTGTCCTTTATCGTGCCCATCCCTGCAAGAAATGCTCCCTTGATAGCTCCAGTTTTCGTGAAGAGATCTCTAGTCTTTCCCATTCTATTGTTTTCCCCTATTTCTTTGCACTGTTCACTTATGAAGGATTTCTTACCTCTCCTTGCTATTCTCTGGAACTCTGCATTCAGTTGGATATAGTCTTTCCCTTTCTTTCTTGCTTTTCACTTCTCTCCTTTCCTCAGCTATTTGTAAAGCCTCCTCAGACAACCACCTTGCCTTCTTGCATTTCCTTTCCTTTGGGATGCTTTTGGTCACTGCCTCCTGTATAATATTACAAACCTTTGTCCAGAGTTTTTCAGGCACTCTGTGTGGCAGATCTAATCCCTTGAATCTATTCTTCACGTCCACTGTATAATCCTAAGGGGTTTGATTTAGGTTTGGCCCAGGTGGTAACAGGTTTGGCAGCACTTTTTTCACTTATGTATTGACAAAGAAACAAAGGAAACTGGATACAAAAGAAGGAAATTCTTTGGCTGTGTTATTTTGGAGAATGCTCAGATTCCTTAAAAGAAAAGTAATTCTATTTTTTTTTCTCAATGAAAAAATAACATGCTTATTGGAGAAAATTCAGAAATTACAAATAAACAAAAAGAAAATTAAAGCCACCGATAATTTCACCACCCAGAGTTAAATAACATTAACATTCTGATATATATTCTTTTCTCTTTCTATGTGTTGATATATATCTATATATGTATATAAGTATATGAATATATGTGTATTATATGTATTTCTACATACAATAAGAAAGATCATATCACTTACACTATTTGTAACCTGATTTTTCTCTATCCTGAACATTGTGCTATATCATTAAATGATTTTCCCCAATTAAAAAAAGGAAGAAGTTCTTAAACTAGCACAAACAGATGAAAGTGGGTGGTAATAAGAGAGACAGGAATGACCCCCCATTCAGGAGGACATGACCACCCGTTGCCTTGAGCTGGATGGGCAACAGGAAGTTCATCGCCCCTTCCCCTCCTTAAATACATATTTGCCCACCGTTCCTGAAGTGGAAGCTGTTCAAGTCTGTAGCCTCAAGAGAGTAGGGTGTTGAGACCATCTGGACTGAATACATGACTGAACCCAGTCATATTGGTTCGATGAAAACCCCCTGTAACAGAACACTCTATTCCCCCAAAGAAGCCCTCCAGCGTTCTGTAGTGGAAGATTCGTAATCTCCCGGCACTCACTCACACAATACCCTTTGTCTCTATACATACTTTAAATTTCTGGTGGGCAGGTTTGGAGACCTACTCATCAGGTATGGAATTGGGAATTAGACATTTTATTTAATCTCCAAGGACAGGGTGACATTCAGGAAGATGAGTAAATGAAACAGGAGGTATGAAAAAGGGGGGCAATAAGAGAACAAAAAGTTCAAAAATAAATAAAACCATGAGTGTTCAGACAAAACAAAATAACGAGTGGCTTTAAGTAGCAGCATAATATGTCAAAAACCAAATCTAAAATCTGTGACAGAGGAAATCAATTTAAGGAATCTAAAATAACAATAGAGAAAAGAGTGAAAGAGAAAGAGAAAGTGAGAGAGAAAAAATAGGAAAAAATATCAGGAAGAAAAACCAGTGATAACTAATTTCTGTATAACAGGAAGTCCAGAAGGAGAAAAGAAAATAAATGAAGAAGAAATAATCAAGGAAAGAATGGAACTTCTCTGAACTGAAGAAAAAGTTGATTTCATATTTAAAGAATCTAACGATTTCAGGAATACTGAAAAAAAGGCATCCTATAGATAATCCGATGAAATTTACAAATGATAAAAAAAAATACTTAAATCCCACAAGCTTCCACACCATGCCCCTACCCTACTCTACTCCCTCCACCAAAAGTCACCCCCAAATTGAGAACCACAGAGGGAAAAGAAACCTGCTGACATCCGTCCTCTAATTTGTAAACTGAATGCCAGGGAACCACCTGGAAGCATATTTACACAATTTTGAGGGAGAATTCTACAGCCTATCTGTAATCCAAGCAAGGTGATAAAATAAAGATTTTTCAGACTTACAAGGACTTAGAATATTCACTTTTCAACTATGCCTTCAAAAAATCAGTTCCACAGTACCCTAGTTCTCACAGCCTCAAACTCTTTGGTGAAAATCTCCTTTAACAGAACACTCCATTCCCTAAAGAAGACCTCCAGCCTTCGCTAGTGGAAGATTCGTTATCTCCCGGAGCTCATCCACTGCTGCTGCTGCTGCTCACCCACACAACACCGTTTGTCTCTACACCTCTAGTCACTGTCCTAATAAAAAAAAACCTCCCTGGGATGTCCCTGGTGGTTCAGTAGCTAAGACTCCGTGCTCCCAGTACAGGAAGCCCAGGTTCTATCCCTGGCCCGGGAACAAGATCACACGTGCCAAAACAAAGAGTTTGCATGCTGCAACTACAGACCCCGTGTGCCACAAATAAGACCCAGTGCAGCCAAATAAATAAATGAATGTTCAAAACAAAACAAAAAACCTCCCTGAGATGATAACATCTTTCACCAACTATCCTCTCTTTCTTTTTCCCCATCTGTGAAGTTTCTTGCTACCCTTCTTTCTCCTCTCAGTTCGCTAACTTTATTCCTCCCCCACGGCATCTGGCTTTTCCCACCAATCCACTAGGACAAAGGCCATCAGTAGCTTCCACACTGTGAAGGGTACTGAGCAGTTGTCAGTCCTTATTTCATTATTACCTTGACCTCATTATTACACCCAGTACTGCTGCCTACCTCCTTCTTGAAACTACTATTCTCTAGAAATCTGAGAATGAAATACATTCTCTCCTGGGTCTCCATTACGCTCTGCTTTTGTTTTGTTCTAGCTCTCTTTGGTTTGGTTTGTTTTTCTCCTTCTTTTCTACCTGACCTTAAACGCTCCTGTTTTCCAGGCTCCCTTACCTTACTGACCTCATTACAGAGACTGTCTTTCTCACTCATTTGTTTCCAGACAGCAAAACCTCAAGTAGAAGGAGGGATTTGCTGTGAGGATCCAGCAAATCTCAAAGAACCCTTCTTCTCATGTCAGGATAGGGGAAAACACATGTCCCACTTCTTGTGTTTCCATGGCACACAAGAGAAAGGAAAAAGACTAATCTGAACAACCAGACACTGGCATTTGCAAGATCAAGTTCATGAGTGGGCAAGACCACTGAGGAATGGGCCAGTGACGAGGGGAGGCCTGGGGTCCTTTTCTAGCCTACTGGCTGGACTCAGAATCCCCTCCGCAAGACCAGTAATATCTCCACAGACACACTGGGATGTGCGAGTCCTCTAGCAGAAACCCAGGATAAAGACTAAGGACCCTGCATAAGCCTCTGTCCTCAGACATGTTCTGCAATCTGGCTTTTATCAAAAAAGTCTATACTGGGATTTATAGAGTACTTGTACTGAGTAATAAAATCATTCTTTCTCCCCATTTGCAAGGAGGTCTTTATGTTTATGCTCCATTTACTAGAACCTAAAGAACTCTCTCCCCGAATAGTATCAGTGAAACTTGAATTCATTCTAAGACTGTGAGCATTCTAGATTATGAGGTCCAAAAGTCAAGCAGTATCTTCTTTTTATTTCCAATATATGGAAAGAAGAACCTAGGCCAGGGGCACCCTGTAAATTTTAATAATACTGGTTCAACAAACAGATCCTCAGCATATTCCCTTCTTAGAAGTATTAACTAGTTTGCTTCTGCAACCAAATCCATATGTCTTTTTCATCCTGCTTCCATTTTCCCTTCCTACAGAACACTAAAGCGCCACTTTCATTTCCTTTTCTCATTCCTAGGAGAAAGTCACATAAATATCAAACATTTTGAAATTTCAGGAAAACAAATAAATAGGGGATAACATTTGCTCATCAATGTTCATGTCATCCCTGCCAATACAGAAGAATCATTCTAATGTAATTGCTTCACTTGAATTAGTTTAATGTCTCAATTTGTACAAGACGTAAAAGAAAATGGATGGAGGAACATTAGAGGTCAGCTATTTGTTGTTCCGTTCATAGTCTGAGCAAACAGTTAGACCCCAGTGGTGAAAACAGGACTCCAGAGGAGCAAGCGTTGTTGCTTTTCCTAAAGGTTCCTGTGCAATCCTGCTGTTGGATTGTTCTTCTTTTCTGGACCAAGGAGAAAACCAAGACGGAGGGAGTTCATTTTTTTAGCTATTCCTGATTTGTGTGTTATAGGTTGCTCTTGATCTCCCCTTGATTAATTTCAGCTGAGGCCTTCCCATCAGCTGTAAACCCAAAGTATTAGCCTCACAACTGCCAGACAACTCTGCCATTCCACAGCTCTTGGTCATTTAAACAATTCTATTTCAGAAGCCTACTCTCAACTTGATCCCAATCCTTTAAATATCAAGGCGTTTAGTCTGTACCCTTAAAGGAAAACATCTGTGGTCTTCCTACCACAAAGGACTCACAGTTCAGCTAAACACGCACAGAGAAACTTTGGGTGGTGAATCTTAGACTGAGTGCTAGAGATAGAAAATCAAGGAAAGGGAATTCCCTGGCAGTCCAGTGGTTAAGACTCCTCGCTTTCACTGCTGAGGGCACAGTTCAATCCCTGGTCAGGAAACTAAGATCCCACTAAATGCAGCCAAAAAAAGAAACAAACAAACAAAGAAGGTACATTCCCTGATTTTCAGGAGTTCACAGCCTAGTGAAAGAGACAGACATCTAATCGGAAAATGTCAGCAAAATTTGACAAGTGACCAACTCCTCCACCTTGGCTCCAGAATTGCTCCTGCAATCCATAATCCCAGGAACCTTTGGCTTTGTCCTTTTCTCTCCTAACGCTTCCACTCTCCCCTCTACCTGCTACTCCATTTTAGCATTTATGTATATTTATGTATATACAGGGCTTCTCTGATGGCTCAAGTGGTAAGGAATCCGCATGCAATGCAGGAGACTGGGGTTTGATCCCTGGGTCAGGAAGATCCCCTGGAGGAGGAAATGGCAACCCACCCCAGTGCTCTTGTCTGAAAAATCCCATGGACAGAGGAGCCTGGTGGGCTATGGTCCATAGGGCTGCAAAGAGTCAGACACAACTGAGCACAAGCACATACATACATGTGTATATGCAAGCCTCTCCTAGTTTGAAAAGTATTCATTCTTAACTCACCAAGTATCTCCCAGCAATGATTCTCTTCACTTTCACAGCCAAAACAGTGGAAAATAGTACTCACTCACTGTTTCTGATCCTCCTTTCTCTTTACTTTCCATTGACCCCTCGAGCTACCCCACATGAATTTTACCCCCTTCACTCTGTCTTAAGGCAGCAATATCTTCCACATCATGAAATCCAAACAATGCTTTTCAGTCATCCCTTTACTGGATAGCTCAGCTCCAACTGACAATGTTCTCCTGTTTGAAACACGCTGCTCTCCTTTTGGTCTTCACAGAATCACTCTTGTCTTTTTGTCCCCCCTCCTCCCTTGATTTCTAAGAAACATCAAGGCCTGTCACCTCCAAATGAACAGAGTGCCCTGGTCCAAGCCCATATCATTCTCATCCAACTGCAGCAGGAACATCCTAACTAAGCTTTCTGCCACTTCTCTTGCCAACCTGCCTTCAACTTACTTGCTACATTACAACCAAAAGACCTTTGTAAATGTCAGATTTAATTCTGTCTCGTTTCTGTCTTAAACTCTGAATGATTTGCAACTTCCTTGAGGATAAAGTCCAAAATACTTAGTATGACTAATAACTTGCATCCTGGTCAGACTTGTGCCTGCCTCTCCAGTCTTTTCTCCTACCACTCTCTTCCCTCTCTCCACTCTGGCCAGTTTAACCTTACTGTTCTTCTAAAGTTCAGTGGACATTTTCCCTTTCAACTGTTCCTTCTGCTTGAATGTCCTCCTTCATCATCTTTGCCTAACTCCAATTCAGGTTTCACTTTAAATGTTACTTCATCTAGAAATTTCTGATACCCACAGATTCAGTTAAAACCCCACATTATATCCTACAGTGGGACTTCCCTGGTGTTCTAGGGATTAAGAATCCACCTGCCTGCAGAGGACATGGGTTTCATCCCTGGTTGGGGAGGATCCCACATGACTTAGGGCAACCAAGCCAGTGCACTACATCAACTGAGCCCACATGCTGCAACCACTGAAGCCTAGAGGCGTGCTCTGCAACAAGAGAAGCCACCGCAATGAGAAGCCCATGAATGGCAACTGGAGAGCAGCCCCTGCTCCCCACAATTGGAGAATGTCTGCACACAGCAAGGAAGACTCAGCGTAGCACTCCCCAAATTAAATAAATAAATAATAATTTTAAAAAATATATCCTATAACATGCAGAACTTTGCATTTCTCCTTAATATCCAGCACACCTATTATTATTTATTCAAAAATCTGTCTTCAGCCTCGACATTAAGCTAAGTAAAAGCAGGGGTCATGCTTGTCAGTCCATTGCTATATCCCTAACACCTAGAATGGTGCATATTTTTGAATGCTGTAAAAATAACAAAGAGGGACACTAAGCCTGTCCTCAGAGGGAAAAGACAGCCAGTTCAGTTCAGTTGCTCAGTCATGATTCTTTCCAACTCCATGGACTGCAGCACACCAGGTTTCCTTGTCCATCACCAACTCCCAGGGCTTGCTCATACTCATGTCCATTGAGTCAGTGATATGATCCAACCATTTCATCCTCTGTTGTCCCCTTCTCCTCCTGCCTTCAATCTTTCCCAGCATCAGGGTCTTTTTTAATGAGTCAGTTCTTTGCATCAGGTGGCCAAACTATTGGAGCTTCAGCTTCAACATCAGTCCTTTCAATGAATATTCAGGACTGCTTTCCTTTAGGATTGACAGGTTTGATCTCCTTGCAGTCCAAGGGAGTATCAAGAGTCTTCTCTAACACCACAGTTTAAACCATCAATTCTTCAGCACTCAGCTTTCTTTATGGTCCAACTCTCACATCCATACATGACTACTGGAAAAACCATAGCTTTGACTAGACAGAGCTTTGTCGGCAAAGTAATGTCTCTGCTTTTTAATATGCTGTTTAGGTTTGTCCTCAGAGGGAAATGAGGGCCAAGATACTTCTAAATCTATATTACTATAATTTCTAGGGGAAATTCAGTCAAAACCAGAAGAAGCGTTTATAGAAAGAGCTGGATGCTTGTGAAGGGTGAGAATATTTGTGGAAAACAGCTAAGGAGAGCAAATGGTTTTAAGAAAACCATTGTTATTCTGATGTTTTATAATATAAAATACATCTCCAGTGTGGCAATACCCAATAACTCTGGCCAGTAGTATGGGTATATTTGTTATATTAGATAAACTCAGGGCACATATTTTGAGCTAAACAGATGTATGACAGGACAGACATAAACAAGAGTTTCCAGGATGAAAAACAAAAAAGAATTCCTGGGATGAGACATTTGGTGTTAGTTCATTCCACAAATCTACCAAGCCTGGACCTATTAATAGAATCAAGGCATTATATAAAAATTTGATCTAGAGAAAAAGAGATCTACAAAAGTTAAAAAACACAGATGCTCAGAGCTGAAAGAGACCTTACAGTATCCAGTTCAACCCTCCTGCTCTTCTCCCTCCCATATTGGATGGGGTTAAGTCACTTTCCTACAGTTTGGTGCACAGTTAGTGGCAAATATGGTAATGGAAATCCAGTTTCTATATCCATGAAACTGAGTTCTTTCTGATTCTTGACTCAAAAAACTCTAATATTATGGAATTTATAAGCCTTCTCCAAACTATGTCCTGAAAAAGGTTTTCTGGAAACCCTTGCCTTCCTCTAACCTGATCCTGGTTCACCAAGTAGCATCCCCTGCATAGAGAGACCTGTTAGGTCACCTCACCCATACTGCTGAAAGACTCAAGAGATGGTAAGAGGAGTGACTGAAGAACTCTGAGGAACTCCTCAACATCATGTCATAAAGGAGAACTCAAGGAGTGTTTGTTCTATGACATTGTTCTCATCTTTCTTTTCTGAGTTCTGGGACAATCAGTTTCCTTGCTGTCACAGAATATTTGGAGAACATCTCGTGTTTTAAAAACGTATTCATTATGATCCAGCAACTCAGTTCATAGGTATACATCCAAAAAGCAGGGACTCATACAGATATTTGCATACTAATGTTCTTAGCAGCATTATTCACAACAGCCACAAGGTGGAAACTGCCCGAGTTCATCCACAGATGAGCTAAGTAGAAGGTGGTATATATACAATGCAATATTATTCAGTCATTAGAAAGAAATGAAACTCTGATACATGCTACCACATGGGTGCAACTTGAAAACATTATGCTAAGTGAAATAAGCCAGACACAAAAGGACACATATTGTACAATTTCAATTAGATGAAACACTGTAAAACAGAGGTACCAAAGACTGGAGGGTAGGAAGTTATTGTTTAATGGGTACATAGCTTCTGTTTGAGTTGATAAAAAAGATATTGCTTAATGAATACATAGCTTCTGTTTGGGTTGATGAAAATGTTCCAGAATAGTAGTGATTGTTACACAACCCTGAAAATGTACTTAAGGCCACTGAGTGTACACTCAAAAACAGATAAGATTGTGAATTTTATGTTTTACATGTATTTTGCCACAATAAAAAAATTATTCAATGAAGCTCTCAGTTCCAGTCAAGATGAAATCTAAAACATGTTCAAGCAACCAAAGGAAGGTACACAAAGAGAAACCAAGGAGCAAAAATCAGAGGAAACAAACAAAACAAAAACTAGAATGCAATATAGAAGCCCTAACAAGTTAATAATTACTTTTGGGACTTCCTGGCAGTCCACAGGTTGGGACTCCGCGCTTATACTGCAGGGTGCACAGGTTCAAGGGGCAAGGTTCTATCCCTGCTTGGGGAACTAAGATCCCACAAGCCATGTGGGTGGCACAGCCAAACAAACAAGCAAAAAACACACAAACAAGAAACAAGAACAAACAGAAAACAATTACCTTAAATATAAGTAGTTCAAATACAGTAATTACAAGACAGAAATTGGCAAAGGGAATGAAAAGCCATGAATCAACAATATGCTGTCTGTAAGAAATTCATTTCAGATACAGTACAGGAGAGGTTTCCCTGGTGGCTTGTGGTACGAGAATCTGCTTGTCAAAGCAGGAGATACAGGTTCAATCCCTCACCTGGAAAGATCTCCTGGAGAAGGAAATGGTAACCCACTCCAGTATTACTGCTTGGGAAATGCCACGGACGGAGGAGCCTAGCAGGCCATATTCCATGGGGTCGCAAGAGCCAGACACAACTTAGGGACTAAACAACTACAATACAGGAAGTAGAAAATAAAAGGACAAGAAAAGATACACTACTACCCGTTAAACAAAAAGAGCAAGATTTGATTATGTTAATGTTGATGTAACCAGTAATCATAAATTTTGAGCCACACCTCAAATATTCAACCTGTGGATTAAAAAGTTAAAACTTAAGGCTAAATGGATTCCTATTCCTGTTTTCCAAACAAGCCAACATCAATAAAGCACATTACCTTATTCAGTTTCCCTCTTAATAAAGCACCAGGCGTGCCCTCTTCCGGTGATGCATCAAGATTGAAACATACCCGGAGGAGGACGCACGTTCTCTTCCTCTGTTGTGACACCTGGCTTCTGTGCAGTTGAATGCTG
Source organism: Bison bison bison (assembly GCF_000754665.1). Classification (NCBI taxonomy): domain Eukaryota; kingdom Metazoa; phylum Chordata; class Mammalia; order Artiodactyla; family Bovidae; genus Bison; species Bison bison. The sequence goes on along the minus strand of NW_011494754.1, from coordinate 985,422 downwards.
CCATATTGAGCCCTACTACCTACACGCATGCTGTGCTGGTAGCTGCAGGCTCGCCAGAATTGACTGGATCATCATCACTGTGTGTGCTGGGGAATGGAGCTGGACAGTACCTTAAAGGAGAGTGACGACACAGACCTGCCCTGCTGTCGATGGAGAGAAGAGCAAGTTGAAGGAAATCATCTTTTTTTTTCAAGTTGCAGAACTGTAGCCCTAAGAAGCAGAAGTTTGCATTTAGTTCTTTGAGTTCTTCTTCTCCTTCAAGTTCAAGACCAGAGTTTCTTGAACTGACCCCCTGATCTGATGCACAGGGCCAGGGGCATCTAGCACATGAAGATAAGAGCACTGTTTCTCAGGTCTAAGAACTTAGGCTCCTCCCCCTTGATGCTGTGAAGACTGTAGCTCTGGGTTTTATCTCTATTCCTTCTGAGGCCTGTTTCATTTCTAGTTTCCAAACCGCCTAGAACTGTATGTCTTATGTAAACATGGAGAAGCAGGATTTTCCGTTTGGAAAGGGTAGATGTTGTATACTGTAACTATAATTTCCAGGATCAGAAATTCAAGTCAAGTTATAAGGGGAAAAAAAAAACAAACACCAAAAACCTGATGCATACATTCTTTCAGAACTAAATTGAATGAAGAATATGTGACACTGACCACTACTTAAAGAATACCATTTGCAAGAAATGTGGCTACCCTGTTCAAACGGTTGGGTCTTGCATCAGATTTGACCTCATTTGTAGCCACTTAGCTTCCTGGTGACCACCCTAAGTATTGAGAAAGCACCAAGAGGAACATACTAACTTTATGTAGAGTTAGATTTAGGTCAGTAAAGGTCATAATAAATGTAAGCGAAATCATTTTTCTTAAGATATTTACTTCCAGGGCAGCTACAATAAATGAAAGATATATGATTTAAAAGCTACTAGAACTAGACTCTAGGGAGATAAATGTGTGATCCCCTCATCATTTCAGCAGGTCCAATCTTATATTACATTTTTGGGGGGTGTATGTGGCCAAGTCTTTGCTGCCCCATGGACTTAGCCCGCCAGGCTCCTCTGTCCCTGGGACTTCCTAGGCAAGAATCCTGGAGCGGATTGCTATGCTCTCCTCCAACAGATCTTCCCAACCCAGGGATCAAACCTGTGTCTTGTCTCTTACGTCTCCAGCATTGGCAGATAGGTTCTTCACCACTAGCATCACCTGGGAAGCCCATATTACATTTTTCTGTGTGTGGGGGAAATATCTGACCAAGTATCTTCCAGTTTGGAAACTGAAAGAATACGTTCCCAGGAATTAGGGAAAGTGGTACGTTTGTATTTCCGAAGATGTCAGCACCTTCCCACGTGGCTGTTCTCACAAGGTGATTGACATTCCTCTCACGGAGATTTGTGTTCCCTCCACTGGCATATGGGTGGGAGCTTGGGACTGCTCCAAACAATGGAGCATATGACATATTGGTGCTTCGTGGCTTCTGAAGCTGGATCTAAAATCATACAGCTTCTACCTGGCCCACTCTTTGGAGCCTGTCCTTGGAAGCCAGTCACCACGTTAGGAAGAAGCCTGGGCCACATGAAGGAATGACATGCAGGCATCTGGCCACTCCAGCTGAGGACTCAGGCTCCATCCACCCCGGGCATGTGAGGGAGTAAGCTTTCCAAGGGCTCCATCCCTTCATCCCACCCCTGCTCAAGTCTTCCATCTGAGGCTCCAGAGAGCACGTTGCAGAAACAAGCTGCCCCTGCCGCTATGCACTAATTGAGAATGCCTGACCACAGAGCCTGACCTATAGGCTCTGTGAGCATAATAAATGACTGTTTTCATTACTGGGGGAAAAAGTACTCAAGTGATGCTTAAATTAAGTTTCTGTTAGTATAAAAGGAAAACCTTACAGATCTTGTCAGGCTAGGAGGCTACAGACACACAGCAGTAGCCCCACAGAGTCCAATTAGAGAAAATTTACACAGAAGAAATAAAGCACATGGAATCCCCCAACTCTCACTGCGGGGACTACCGGGGCCAGGTAGAAATGGTCTGCACCCACCACGGCAAACATGTAGCCAAGAAGGGCCAGCCTCTGAGAGAAGTCTGGATTCACAAAAGAAAGGACTTGACCTCACACCAAAGATATATCCACGTGACACATTTAGGTTGTTGCAAATATAGGTTAACCTATGGAGTACTTGGGTTCTTTCGACAGTGGGAAATGAATGACAGGATTTCTAGGTCCAAGAAGCAGAAGAGGGAGAATGCATGCTGAGGGCCTGGGTCCACGCCGAAGGTCAAAGTCTGCACGTGGAAGGCCCTGGAACAGTCTTGAAGTGCTTTTGTACACCCAGAATGCTGCACCAGCCAAAAGCCGTGCTGCCCCTTTGCAGATGGCTCTGGTCAGCTCAGCCTGGCAGAAGGAGATGGGTACCCAGGCCATCCAGATTTGTCTCCCAACAGATTTAAAGAGAAGAAAGGGAAAATCTCCCCTAACCTTCTCCTCTGCCCTCCTCCCATCAATTAAAACAAGATTGAGTTATTTCTCACTCTTCAGTTTGACAGAATTTTAAAGATGAATATTATTCACTGTTGATGAGCACCTTGGGAAAGGTGTATGCACATAATAGTCACAGGGGTATAAACTGGTAGCTTTGGGGGGAAATTTGACAGTATCTAGCAAATTTTAAATGTGAGTATCCTTTGATTCAGCAATTCTGCTTCAAGTATGATTTTTTTTTAAAGAAGTGCTTTAGCATTTGTACAAAAAAAAGTCTGTTGAAAACAAAGTATTAAAATAACCAGTAGAGGAATGAGCAAATAAATTAGGGCACATCCTTCTGTGAATACGGCAATTAGACATAAAGTACATTTATGGGTGGGGCTTCCCAGGTGGCCCTAGTGATAAAGAACTCACCTGCCAATGCAGGAGATGTAAGAGATGCAGGTTTGATCCCTGGGTCAGGAAGATCCCCTACAGGGGAGCATGGTAACCCACTCCACTATTCTTGCCTGGAGAATCTTAGGGACAGAGGAGCCTGGCAGGCTACAGTTCTGCTGCTGCTGCTAAGTCGCTTCAGCTGTGTCCAACTCCGTGTGACGCCATAGACGGCAGCCCACCAGGCTCCCCCTTCCCTGGGATTCTCCAGGCAAGAACACTGGAGTGGGTTGCCATTTCCTTCTCCAATGCATGAAAAGGAAAAGTGAAAGTGAAGTCACTCAGTCATGTCCAACTCTTCGTGACCCCATGGACTGCAGCCTACCAGGATCCTCCATCCATGGGATTTTCCAGGCAAGAGTACTGGAGTGGGGTGCCATTGCCTTTTCCAAGGCTACAGTTCATAGGGTCGCAAAGAGTCAGACACAACTGAAGCAACAGAGCCCGCACACATGCCGACTTATGGGTACCAACATAAATAGGGCTGTACAACACATTGTTCATTTACTTCTTTTGACTTGGAGTGTGCAAAAAAAAGTCCTACTTATAATTCAGTTCAGTTCAGTTCAGTAGCTCAGTCGTGTCTGACTCTTTGCACCCCATGGACTACAATATGCCAGGCCTCCCTGTTCATCACCAACTCTTGGAGCTTACTCAAACTCATGTCCATTGAGTCAGTGATGCCATCCAACCACCTCATCCTCTGTCATCCCCTTCTTCTCCCACCTTCAATCTTTCCCAGCATTAGAGTCTTTTCCAATGAGTCAGTTCTTCACATCAGGTGGCCAAAGTATTGGAGCTTCAGCTTCAGCATCAGTCCTTCCAATGAATATTCAGGACTGATTTCCTTTAGGAGGGACTGGTTGGATCTCCTTGCAGTCCAAGGGACTCTCAAGAGTCTTTTCCAACACCACAGTTCAAAAGCATCAATTCTTCGGCACTCAGCTTTCTTCATATATATATATATATAGTCCAACTCTTATAATTACTTTGCTTTAAAATTAGTATCCACTTTATTAATGCTACAAAATTGCTACACTATTGCTGGGAGTGAAATATGTTTGCTCACCACCAGATTAAGCCTGGAACATATTGATTACAATTGAATTTCCAGAAACTCTTTCAATCTAGTACATTATAGTTACTCAAGAACTGTTTAATCAGTGAATGAAACAGTCAGGCCAGCAGCACCAAGGTTCCTCCCAGATCCAGTTACTTCTTGGATTCTACCTAGAGAAAAAACTATTCTTATAAAGCGGTCATGATAATACCGCTGCTGCTGCTGCTGCTAAGTCGATTCAGTCGTGTCTGACTCTGTGCGACCCCATAGATGGCAACCCACCAGGCTCCCCCGTCACTGGGATTTTCAAGGCAAGAACATTGGAGTGGGTTGCCATTTCCCTCTCCAATGGATAAAAGTGAAAAGTGAAAGTGAAGTCCCTCAGTCGTGTCCGACTCTTAGCGACCCCATGGACTGCAGCCCACCAGGCTCTTCCATCCAGGGGATTTTCCAGGCAAGAATGCTACCATGCTGATAAACAAAATGTGCAAAATTGAGTCCTAAGTTATAATTTGCTGTACAAATTCCAGGAGCTATTTTGTGGTTGGTCTTCACTGGATAAAAATTACTTCTCTGTCAAGTTCAGAGTCACTCTGGGAAGTTGCAGAGAGCCTTATTTCAATTGTTTATGTAAGAAGAGAGAAGGGGCATGAAGGAGTAGGAGGAAGGATCAAACAATAAAAACACTGGACAGTTGAGGATGAAGAGGAGGCTGATGACAAATGCAAAGTCTGAATGCTAGTTATGTAAAAAAAAAAAAAAAAGAATAATGGTAATAGTCAGGAAAGGCTTTATATATGTATAAAGTATTAACCAAACACTGCATTTAATCCTCATAACCAGGAAACTCTTGAAGTTGAGAGAGGCTCCCAGAGATCTTCTATGCCAGTTCTCTCACCTGACCGGTTGATTTAGTTGCTAAGGCGTATCCACCTCTTGTGACTCCGTGGACTCTAGCCTGCCAGGCTCCTGTGTCCATGGGATTTCCCAGCAAGAATACTGAAGTGAGTTGCTATTTCCTTCTCCAGTTTCACCTGATTATTATTCCTTACTTATGCTTGAAGGGAAACAATTGAAGGCTTTTCAAAACTATTGGAGCAGAAAGAGCCTCCAAACTTGGTTATAAGCTTCTTAGAGATGCCATAACTAAGCATGACAAACTGGGTAGCTTAGGATAACAGAAATGTAAGCTTTCACAGGTCTGGAAGCCAGAAGTCTTAAATCAAGGTATCAACAGGTTGGTTCCTTCTGAAGGCTGTAAGAAGAATCTGTTCCTGCCTCTTAGCTTCAGTGCTGGCAATCCTTGGCAGCTCCTGGCTCATAGATTGTCACTTCAGTCTCTGCCTCCATCTTTAAATTACCTTCTTCTGTTTCTCCTCTTCTCGTCTGTGTGCTTTTCTGTTCTTATAATCCATCTGCCATTGGATTCAGAGTCAGTTCTACCCAGATAACCCAGGATAATCTCACCTTAAAATTCGTCACTTAATTGTATCAACAAAAACCCTTTTCCCAAATAAAGTCACATTCAGAGGTTCTGACTAGACATATCTTTGGATGGTGGGGCAACCAACCAACCAACTCAACACAGCATGTTTGTGTGATTTTACTTTTGGAAGAAGGCTTCTAGAAGGGAAATACATTTAAAGGGAAGTAAAAGATAAAGCTTTTTTAAAAATTCACTTTTCCTAGGCAGTTCCTAGTAAATGGTTTGTAGTGTTCTCTTCAAAATGTTCTAATGTTCTCTTTCAAAACTGGTCCAAGCTAAAAAGTTACTAAAACAGTTACCACATACTAAAAGCCTTTCACCCTCCCAACTTTTCTTTATGAAAATCAGTTAAAGAAAACAAAATTTCTCAATTGTAGTGTCCTGAGAAATATAATTACTTGAGAGGGAAGAATGCATAAACAAGCAGCCTAAGAGAGTTTGATGTGCTACCCACTAAATTTAGATTCTCTTTCCAGTGAGGTGGTGGGTTAAATACTGAAAGGACCCTCGTGCTGAAAACAACTAAAAACAGATAAAAACCTTAGAAGAGTCAATGAGCTGTCACAGAAGAAGTAAGCGCTTCTCAAACCAAGGACTGAGCAATATCGAGGGAGCACTATCTCCAGGCATTTACCAGACAAGAGGGGAAGGGGAAACGAAGATTCAGCTTTGAAGTCATAGCCTCAAAAAGGCTTCAGAGACACAGCCCAGAGCCTGCCCAACCTGAGGGATCTAATACATCTTCTCCCCAAAAGTTGGTATCCCAGTGGGTTAAACCATCAATTTAGAAAGGAGAGAAAAAAAAAAAAAAAAAAAAAAGAACTCAACTTTCATCAGTATTTTCAGCCTAAATTCACATTACCTGGGAGAACTGGAGAAGAATTTAATTTTCAGTGATCCTAGACTAGAAGTTCTCATAAACTTGGAAGAAGCAGATGAAGACCCTCTAGAGAGGACTCCACTTCTAATGCAACTGAAGACTATTCCTTCAGGTAAAATTCCAAAGCATTGAACAGCCCGTAGTACAAAAGAACTCAACTTTCAAAGCACGATAAGCCAACGCAACACCATAAAAAGGTCCATAGTAGTATCATTAATTCAATTCTATGAACTGAAACATGTCTCTCCCCATATGTCACCTACGCCTAAAAGAGGTTTCAGGCAAATTCTAACCAAGAGAACACTGACAGAGCCACACTGACAATAGAAAAAGAATAAGCAATAAACATTGCCAGAGATATAAACGGTTCAGTTCATCAGAAACCATCTGAGCCTCCAGGGAAGCCCCTTCTGAAATCTTAGTAAGTTAAATTTGCATGCACTCCTAACAGCCTCAAGAATACTGACAAATTCTAAGGAGTAAAAAGCAAGTTCAAAACCAAAATAGACGTGTAAATACTTCCTCAGTAACTGAGAGCATAAGCAGATAAACGTATTTTAGCAATTGTCGCGAGTGCGCAGGCGCAGCCGGCGGCGCGCTGAAGGCTCTGACGCGCCGGCAGCGAGCGAGCGAGCGAGGCCTTCTCACCTGCGGCACCTGACGAAGAGTGTGCGGGAGGCGGGCGGGGGGCCTGAGCGGAGGCGCCCCCGGAGACGCAGGCACAGCAGGAGTCTGGCTGCACTCGGAGGGGCGGGAGGGAGAGGCACCAGAGTTGAGGGAAGACAAAAATAGGTTCTACCAGAGAGAGGTGCCTGGCTGGGAACCGCGTGGGGACAAGGGGTACCTCCTGGGCGCGGCCCAGGCCTCAGGACTGGTACTCGGGAACGGTTCCTGCTGTCCAGTTATCTCGGGAAAGGCTCCTCCCCGCCGCGTCACTGACTACTGACGGCTCGAGGACATCTGGGAACCCGCCCCGCACCCCCCGCCAGGCGGAAGGTCCCCGGGGCTTCCCGCGCGCACGGGGCGCTCCCTGCCCCCACTGTTTCTCCACCTGGGGCTTCTTTTCCCTGAGGGGAAGCAGGAACTTAGCTCCGATCATGGCTGGTCTTCAGAAAGAATTTTTTTTTTTTTTTCAATTTTCTTTCTTTATTTATTTAAAAAAAAATTTTTTTTTTTAAATTTTATTCTAATGATGGTACCTGTGCAGCTTCCAGACTTGCTAGAGCTACGGTCAGAAAACTGGTAGCCTCCAAAGGTACATGTTCGGGTATGTCAGGGGGGAAAGTTAGTAAGGATGAGGAGGGTTTGAATAGTGCAATTTAGAAACCTGACCTAATGAATGTATATACCTACATATGGCCAGTGAGCACATGGAAAAGTGCCCAGCACCATTCGTTATCAGAGAAATGTGAATTAAAACCCCAAACGAGTAGGAGATGAAAGTATCAAGAATGATTCATGTAATTCCACTTCTGGTCAAGATGGAATAGTAGGGACCGGGTTTACCCTCTTGTTTGAAACAATCAAAAAATAGAAAATAATTAATATATATATGTACACATATATGTATGTACACATATATACAGATGTATATCCTCTATAGCATACATAACATGTGATATTTTAGATATTATATATAATATTGTATGCAATGTCTCTTCATATATAATGCTGCTATATCATGTATAACATATACAAAATTCTACATATTATTTATGATATATAATACATACTTTTATATATTGACTCTATATGGTATGTATAACATGTATCATTTATAACACACCACTCAACAACTAAAGAATACACATTATTTTCCTGCACATTTGTAACAGTTACCTAGATGATTATACAAAGGTTGAATCTCAGCTAATTTCAAAGGGATAATGTTACACAGAAAAATAATATTGCATATGTTATAATGCAACCTAGCTCAGAATCAAAACCAAAACATTTACTTTTGGAAATTAAGAAACAAATATGTGTGGGCTATATTGAAGTGAAAAGTGAAAGTGTTAGTTGCTCAGTCGTGTCCGAGTCTTTGCCACCCCATGTCTTGTAGCCTGCCAGGCTCCTCCGTCCACAGAATTCTCCAGGCAAAAATGCTAGAGTGGGTTGCCATTTCCTTCTCCAGAGGATTTTCCTGACCCAGGAATGGAACCCAGGTTTTCTGCATTGCGGACAGATTCTTTACCATCTGAGCCACAGGGAAGCCCCCGTAGTGCTACGCTGGTCAAAAGTAAATCACAATAGATGAGAAAATATTTAGAAGTAGGTTTGAATGAAAATGTACACAACAAACATGCAGGATTCATTGAAGCAACATTTAAAGGTAAATGTTGACAGTGGAAAAGAAGAAAGTCTGAAATATAATGAGCTAAATACGAATTCCAGAAAGTTAGAAAAAGAACTGCAAAATAAACAGAAAAAAAAGAGAAAATAAAGAGCAAAATTTAATACAATAGAAAATTAACATACAATTGAGATAACCTATTTAAAACAATCTATTCAGAAATTAATTCTTTGAAAAGATCAAAACAAAATTCAAAAATAGTAATATTATTGATCAAGAAAAAAAAGAAGACATAAGTCACCATTACAGGTAAGAAAGAGGATATACTATAGATACTGCAGACATTAAAAAGATAGCATAATATACAAATCTTTGGGGCTCCCCTGATGACTCAATATTAAAGAATCTGCTGCCAATGCAGGAGACATGGGTTCAATCCCTGGTCCAGGAAGAGCCCACATGCCACGGAGCAACTAAGCCCATGTGCCATAACTATTGAGCCTGCACTCCAGAGGCCAGGAACCACAACTGTTGAGTCCACATACTTCAGTTACTGAAGCCTGCCGGCCCTAGAGCTTGTGCTCTGCAACAAGGGAAGCCACCTCAATGAGTAGACTGCGCACCACTACTAGAGAGTGGCTCCCACTTGCCACAAGGAAAGAAAAGCCTGCAGAGCAACCTAGCACAGCAAAAAACAAATAAAACTATTAAAATCTTTGTACCAATAAATATAAATGTATAGATTCAATGGATAAAGTCCTAGAATGATATTACATCTAGTATATTCCATCAAAAGTTAATTATGAACACTAAAATAGCAAGGATACGAAGACTTAGTTATTAAGGTATCAGTTCTCCCAACTGATCTGTTGGTGCAATAGATTCAATGCATTTCCAATGATAATCTCACTAAGGTTTTGTGTAGGAATTGACAAGTTTATTCTAAGATGTATATGGAAATACCAACAACCTAAATAGCCAAAGCAATCTTGAAAAAGAAGAATAAAGTTGGAGGACTTACACCATTTGACTTCAAAGCTTTTAATAAAGCTCCAGAGTCAAGACTGGTGCTAGTAAAGGATTGAAAGATTAGGTTGATGGAACACAATGGAAGCCATTTGTTATTTTTCAACAAATGGTACTGAAGGAGCTGAGTGCTCATGCATGCTCAATCACTTCAGTCATGACCAACTCTTTGTGACCCCTGTGGACAAAAGCCCTCCATGCTCCTCTGTCTATGGGGTTCTCCAGGCAAGAATACTGGAGTGGGTTGCCATGCCCTCCTCCAGGGGATCTTCCTGACCTAGGGATTGAACTCATGTCTCTTAACGTCTCATGCAATGGGTTCTTTACCACTAGCACCAACTGGGAAGCCCAGAGTGCTCATATGAGGGAAAGAATTAACCTTTATCCATACCTCACATCATACACAAAAATTAATTTGAGATGAAACATAGTCCTTATAAACTATGAAAGCACAGAAAATAACTTTAGGACTTGGAAGTACACAAAGATTTTTTAGAAATGGCACAGAAAGCATACCATATGAACAAGAAATTAACAAAGTAGACTTTATCAAAAAATTTTTAAACTTCTGCTTAGCGAGATATAGCAAACTCTAGCTGTGAGAGAATATTTGCAAAACACATATCTGATGAAAAACTCATGTCCATGATATACAACTCAAGAATTCCTACAACTCAAGAATAAAAAGATAAGGAACCCATTAAAAAAAAACAGGCAAAAGATTTGAATGGACATTTCATCAGAAAAGATAAATCAAGGGCCAATGAGCACATGAAACAGTGCCCGACATCACAAGTCTTCAGAGACAGGCAAATCAAAACCAAAAATGAGTAAGAAACAAAAGTATCAAGAATGTCTCATATATTTCCACTTCTGGAAGATGAAGTAATAGGACCCAGATTTACCCTCTTGTTTGAAATAATCAAAAGTAAAGGATAAAATATATGAAAGAACAATCAGATAACAAAGAATGGTGATCTCCAAGAAAGAGTAAACAGACAACGTAAGTCAAATGACTTCTCCAGCATATTGTTCAGAGAATTTCCTGGTCACAGAGAAGGAAAGGGATACCTTTTCAAAAGTCTCCCAGTGTTTGGGAAATAGCTGTGGGTCTGGAGAGTTTGGGGCAGCATCCCAAACCTTAGCACTTAGAAAGTTTCCAAAAATGTCTGTGGAATTGAACTGCTAACTCTCAGTAATACATTTCAACAGGTCAGAGTCAACTGTGTACCAAGCACTTGGAGCCATTAATGTCCCCTGACCCCCCTCCCCCCACCACTTCACCCCATAGACAAAGTGTTACTTAGGAAAAGTTTAAGTGGGAACCTCTCTGTAGTCTTCAAATGCTCACCACCATTTCCAACACTGCCTACCCCAGCCCCAACAATGCTTCCCAACCCGCATCCCCACCAGCTTCAATGTGCTCCTCCTAGCCTGCCATCCCCAAGCCCGGAGGTTTTTTCTTACCGCTGTGTGTGTCAGTCGCTCAGTCGTGTCTCACTCTGTGCGACCCCATGGGCTGTAGCCCACCAGGCTCCTCTGTCCAGTGGGATTTTCCAGGCAAGAATACTGGAGTGGGTTGCCATTCCCTTCTCCAGGGGATCTTCCCAACCAAAGGATCAAACCTGAGTCTCCCATATTGCAGGCAGATTCTTTACCGTCTGAATCGTCAGGGAAGCCCAATATGTAATAAGCTATGAATAAAATGCTTTTACCCCTGGAGCTCTCTCCGACATCTTTCCTCTCTTATATAATGTATTTTGTCTGGTAATTGAAATTTCCTGAAGACACATCTTAACCCAAGAAGAGCTGCAGTGGTAGAAATTTCTACTGTTCACGGATACAAGAGGGGAAGAGTTTGGAGCAAGCAAATCCTGACCATGCTCCTTAAATCTCACCTTCTTTTTCCTCTATGCCCACCCCTGAGAAGACTCTTAAATTGAATATTCAGAGCATCTCAGAGAGTATTTCACCAAGGTAAAATGCCCAGTGTGTTTGGGGAAGGAATGATAGGAAGCAGGTAAGAATATAGAGATTTCATTCAGCAAATATTAATTGGTTCCTACATACTGGGTACTGTTCTAGGTTTGGGGGATAAAGCAATGAACAAATGCTTTTGTTCCCTTTACATTAGTGGCCCTCAAAATTTCCCCACCATAGAAATAATTTACCCTGGAACTTTGAGTTTATGCTCTCAACAAGATCCCCAGATTATTTTGATTATCAGCTAGTTTGAGGAAACACTATTGAAGCAGCAAGTTGAGATGGTCCTTATTAATTAAAAGAAAGCAACCTGTACTATCGCCTGCTGTTGACTTTTAGAAAACAGTTTTGTTAACTATCTAGGTGCTACTCTTACTTCACATGTTATACATGCATCCAGGACCTGTCTGAGGCAAATGTGAAGTGGATGATGTTGGCCTTTAGTGTCCTCCCAATTTCCCCCCAAACACCCAGAAGTCTCCTGATATGCCCATGACTTGTGTAATCAGGTGCCACCTGCAAATTCCCAGTATTTATTAATCCCCTCATGACCTGACCCTCAATTATATTTGAGACTATAACATATATCGAGGACTTTTGATAAACCAATGTGTTCTTACTGATTTACAATTATTTTACCATGTAATCATAAGAACTACTCTATACAGTAGGTGTGATTATCTGTTTTGTAGATGAAGAACATGAGACTCAGGGATAGCATCTGTTTCCACTTTATTCACTGAAGGACCTTCATTTCTTTTTTTTATTTTTAAAATTTATTAATTTTTAATTGAAGGATAATTGCTTTACAGTACTGTGTTGGTTGCTGCCAAACAGCAACATAAATCAGCCATAGGTGTACCTATGTCCTGGACCTTCACCGCTTTAAGCCTCAGTTTCCACATCTGTGGGCTTCTCTGATAGCTCAGTTGGTAAAGAAGCCACCTGCAATATAGGAGACCCCGGTTCGATTCCTGAGTCAGGAAGATCCACTGGAGAAGGAAAGGCTACCCACTCCAGTATTCTTGGGCTTCCCTTGTAGCTCAGCTGGTAAAGAATCTGCCTGCAATACGGGAGACCTGGGTTCAATCCCTGAGTTGCAAAGATCCCCTGGAGAAGGGAAAGGCTACCTACTCCAGTATTCTGGCCTGGAGAATTCTGTACAGTCCACGGGATTGCAAAGAGTTGGACACGACTGAGCGACTTTCACTTTCCCACATCTGTAGCAGTGAAATACTCTACCATGCTTGCTTCACATAGGTTGTGGAGTTACTGAGCTTATGGATACAAAGCTCCTACTATTGCATTTGCCACAGAGCAGCCTTTTAATATATGATCATCAGTAGCAGTCCCATAGCTATCTACATACCCTGCTTTGTTTTTCTTCAAAATTTGTATCAGTATTTGACATTATATGTTTGTATATCATTATCTCTCTATCCCACTAGACCATAAACTCCTTAATAGAAGGAATTTTGCTTTGTTCACCTCTCTTCACAGGACTTATAATAACACATGGCTCCTAGGAAGCACCACAAATATTTATTGAAAGAATGGTTGTTATGGCCATAATTACCTCTGTCATACCTCACTGCACACACAGTAGCTGCCCTTTAAATGCTTGCTATGGGGTTTGCGGCAAACAGAAACAAAAGCATTTACCATCATACTATACTGCCTCTCACCACGGGTAAATTGAAAGAATAAATGACCTCCTGACTGAGATAACATATTTGAAGACACAGATCACAAAAACAAAGGGAGGCTCTTATATAAATTTGTCACAAATTATACTGTGTCCTTTCTACCCTGGTTTCTATGAACAAAAGTTGAATGCCACAGACATGCAAGAAAGAGTAAGTAACATAAGCACATTCCCCCCCCCTTAATTTGTTATATGGTGTCCCCAATCCCTGTTAGATCTGGCCATTTGGATAAGTAAATTATAGAGCCTCCGAGTGGGTGGGGAGTCTCTGGCTCTAGTCCTTGGTTTGGTTTCCCTTGGCTCTACACTCATTTTCCAAAGTCAATTTGTGCCTCATTAATATGATCTATTTGATTTTGTATATGGCTCAGAACTATATCATCACAAGGCTTCAAAAAATGCATCAGAATTTTACACGTCAAAACATATGATACTCTTTCATTTCAGTAACTTATAAAAATGCTTTTGCTACTTTAAGGAACTAGGTATTTGTGATCATCTGAGCTAAGTTAATAGACACAAAAAGAATTTTTTTTCTTAAATTTTATATAATATAAAAGTACATACATATTTATTGTTAGAAGAAAAGACTATAAGAGTATTTAAGAAGAAATCAAATCTCCTCTGCTCCATCCTTGTCATTCTATCCCTAGAGGCAGCCACCAATGACCATTTGGTAGTTATCTTTCTAAACATTGTGAAAAACAGACTTGCGTTGATCTACTGTCTTCCTTTGTGAGATATGGCACTAAAGAGCCACTTAAAAATTATAACCATTCTTTTTTAAAATGTTCTACTATTGAGAATCTCAAATACACACAACAGTAGACAAAATAATATGACCTCTCATGTACCCATTACCTAGCACAACAACCATCAACCCACAGCCAACCTATGGTCCCAGCCAAACTCCAGTTCATTTCTCTCTATCCAGGATTTTTTAAAATAAATCCCTTATATCCATGTATTTATATATTAATCTCTAAAAGCAATGACCCTTTTTAAACAAAACTGTATGCTGATATTACATCTGAAATATTCCTCAATAGTATTAAATAGTCAGTGTTCAAATTTCCAATTGTCTCGTAACTGTCATAAATGGAGTTTTTTTTAGCATTAAAAAATTTCGGGATCTAAACAAGCTTCCTGTATTATGATTGGCTGATATATATCTTTTTTTTTTTTTTGGCTGGTATATCTTTTTAAGTCTCTTTTCATTAGTAGACTCCCTTCAATTTCCTTTGCCCTAAAAATTTGTTTGTAGAAGAAACTATGTTTTTTGATCCTCAGAGTTTTATACCATCTGACTCTTGCAGATTGCATCCCCATGGAATAATTTAACATGTCCTTCTGCCTTCTTATGTATTTCCCTTAGTTGAGTCTAGAGGCTTGATTAGGTTCAAGTTCAGTGTTTCTCTTGAGTGTTGCATAAGGCAAAGCTTTGTTTCTTCTATTAGGACTCTCATGATGTCAGACTTGGTTTTTTTTTTTCATTGTTTATTGAAGGAATTTAATATACTAATGTGCACTATGAATCATCCAGAAAGAAAGGATACTGTGTTCCACATTCCCCAAACTTATTTAAGATGAAAATAATTTTTGGCATCACAGCTAATAGAGACAGAATTTAACACAACAACTTTGAGAAATGTTGCCCTGTATTAACTGATGAAAGCTTTTTCCCTCCGGAGAAGTCAGACTCTGTCTTTTTGTAATGTCTCCAACCTTTGATGTTCAGTTTGGAGAAGGAAAAGGCAACCTACTCCAGTATTCTTGCCTGGGAAATCCCATGGACAGAGGAGCCTGGAAGGTTACAGTCCATGGGGTCACAAGAGTTGGACACAACTTAGCGACTAAACCACCACCACTGTGATTCATTATTTTATTAGAATGTGCAAGATGGAGACCTGCCATTCCTTTTTAAAAATAAGTTAACTATAATCCTTTTGTAAGATGTTTCCCTTTATTGACTAGTTACCTAACTGTATAGTCTGTAAATGAAAGAGAGGATAAATGCTTGATTCTTTCCCCAATCCTCCAATTTCTTTTTAGTACCATTTGAATTCATTGAGTTAGCATATTTGATGAATTTAAATCCACAGCGTTAATCTTAATGCTCAAATCAGTTCATTTTGGCCAGTGGGGCTCTCTTCAGATTGACTTCTGTGAGTCATTTTGAGATGATCCCAATGGTATTTGACAGCTCCTTACTTCTTGTATGATAAGATATTCCACATTTATCTGGTAGATTTCCTGCTCCAGATTTCAAATCAGCTATTTCTCCTAAAAGCTTTGGCTTCTTTTGTTGGAAATAAGTGTCTGGAAACCACAATTCAGGTTCTAGAGCTATGACCACTTTTAAAAGATGTCAGTTTGCTCACATATT
The DNA here is from genome assembly GCF_000754665.1 of Bison bison bison. Classification (NCBI taxonomy): domain Eukaryota; kingdom Metazoa; phylum Chordata; class Mammalia; order Artiodactyla; family Bovidae; genus Bison; species Bison bison. The sequence goes on along the minus strand of NW_011494754.1, from coordinate 969,683 downwards.
TTGGATGTTACAAAGAACTTTCTGCAAGCTGTATATAGTCCTAAAAACACTTGCTTGTTTAAGAATGAATTATCTGATATAAAGAAAAAAGAAGTTTTTAATTAAATAAAAAAGGAAGAAAAATGAATTATCTGAATCTCCTGCTTCTTTTTTTAAGATATAGATCTTTTATTTTTAACTTTTTATTTTATATTGGAATATAGCTGATTTACAATGTTGTGATAGTTTCAGGTGCACAGCACAGTGAATCAGTTATACATATACATGTATCTATTCCTTTTCAAATTCTTTTCCTATTTAGGTTGTTACATAATATTGAACAGCCTTCCTTGTGCTATACAGTAGATCCTTGTTGGTTATCCACTTTGTTTATTTTTGAAATAATTTTATTTGTTTATTTAACTTTTACTATGCTGGGTCTTTTGCTCCTTGGGCTTTTCTATAGTTGCAGGCAGCGGGGCCTACTCTCTAGTTATGGTGCAGGGGCTCCTCATTGCGATGGCTTTTCTTGCTGTGGAGCATGGGCTCTAGAGCACAGGCTCAATAGTTGAGGCACACAGGTTTAGTTGCTCCACGGCACGTGGGATTTTTCCGAATCAGGGATCAAACCCATGTCTACTGCATTTGCAGGCAGGTTCTTTACCAGTGGGTCACCAGGGAAGCCCTATCCGTTTTAAATGTAGCAGTGTGTACATATTCATCACAAACTCCCTAACTATCCCTTCCCCCATTGCTGCTTATAATTGCTCAATGTATCTGTGTCCTTTCTGAAGCTAAGAGTTTTAGAACCATAACTGGTCCCAGACCCAGTTTGTAGCATCCTAGTCACTCAGAATATATACTTTGGATGAGAAAAATCTGGCTTTAAGTGCTGAAAGAAACTACCAAAAATGAGTTTCAGAAATCTGAGGAGAAATAGGTGCATTATTAGATAACTCAGTAGTCTCTGAGGTCATGATTTTAATAGGTTTAACAGGTTTTAATAGGTTTAATTTTCTTGGATGTTTGAGTTCATATCAGTTCAGTCACTCAGTTGTGTCCGACTCTGCAACCCCATGGACTGTAGCACACAAGGCTTCCCTGTCCATCACCAACTCCCAGATCTTACTCAAATTCATGTCCATCAAGTCAGTGATGCCATCCATCTCATCCTCTGTCATCCCCTTCTCCTCCTGCCTTCAGTCTTTCCCAACATCAGGGTCTTTTCCAGTGAGTCAGTTCTTTGCATCAGGTGGCCAAAGTATTGGAGCTTCAGCTTCAGCATCAGTCCTTCCAATGAATATTCAAGACTGATTTCCTTTGAGATTGACTGGTTGGATCTCCCTGCAGTCCAAGGGACTCTCAAGAGTCTTCTCCAACACCACAGCTCAAAAGCATCAGCTCTCAGCTTTGTTTATAGTCCAACTTTCACATCCATACATGACTACTGGAAAAACCATAGCTTTGACTAGACAGAACTTTGTCAGTAATGTCTCTGCTTTTTTTTAATTAATTTATTTTTTATTGAAGGATAATTGCTTTACAGAATTTTGCTGTTTTCTGTCAAACCTCAGCATGAATCAGCCATAGGTATACATATATCCCCTCCCTTTTGAAACTCCTTCCCATCTCCCTCTACATCCCACCCCTCTAGGTTAATACTGTTTGTTTCCTGAGCCATACAGCAAATTCCATTGGCTATCTATTTTACATATGGTAATGTGAGTTTCTATGTTACTCTTTCCATACATCTCACCCTCTCCTTCCCTCTCCCCATGTCCATAAGTCAATTCTCTATATCTGTTTCTCCATTGTTGCCCTGTAAATAAATTCTTCAGTACCATTTTTCTAAATTCCATATATATGCATTAGAATACGGTACTTAACTTTCTCTTTCAGACTCACTTCACTCTGTATAATAGGTTCTAGGTTCATCAACCCCAGGAGAACTGACTCAAATGCATTCCTTTCTATGACTATTACTCAGCCAAAAAAATATCTCTGCTTTTTAATACACTGTCTAGGTTTGTCATAGTATGTTTGTTTAAAAAGCAACCACTTCACAGGCCTAGACTCTATTTTTAAAGGAGCACTTCTGCGAAAAGATACAAGTCTTAATTTCCTACTTCAGATCATCTTCACCTGAACATTTCAACCTAAAATAATTGTCTAATAGGGATAAACAAGGGTGAGGCAGGTCTGAGGGCTTGGCAGGGGTAGGACAGGGATGGAATGACTGGCTGGTTGAGAGATATGAAGCCTTTGGTTGGTGGGTGGGGAAACACATGCAACGGATGTGCCTGTTAAGTTGCAGATAGGCCCTGGGCAGTTTGGAGGGGTAGGATCTGAAGTACAGGCCACAGTAAAAAGCTCAGTTGAGAGGCTGAGTTGAGAGGTTCAGTTGAGAGGTGGATCTGGCTGTTGCTGGGACAGGGAAGGGATGTAAAAAAATTAGCCTTTCTTCCTCTGTTTCCCCTCCTTCCTCTTATAACTTTCTGCTGAATTTTGCTCCCTCAAGCCCCATCTTTCTCTGTTTCTTACGATAGCTTCTTTCTCCAAGAATATTTAAGCAACCATCATTTGTAATAAAAGGATGAGAATTTTTGCTTGCTAATGGGAAAACCCAACACTGGCTACCTCCACCAAATGAGCTATTGTGAAGAGCTGGATAGCTCTGCAAATCAATAAGAAGCTAAGAGAACTTGCCTTGGAAACTGGCAGGACCCTAGGTAGCTCTGGGAGCCAAAAAGAACTAAAGGATCTGTTTCCTGGCAGGAATGCTCTTCCGGGATGTCTGGGATAAACCAGTTGTCAGAATCTCAAAAGAGAGTTTGCCTTGCCAAGGTCATGAGAGAAAGTGAGAGAGAGCCCACTGGAATTACTCTCCCATCAAGGCTACACATGATAGGGGAGAAGTGCTTGAAACTGGCTGTCCTGTTAGGAAGAGGGAATGAATGCTAGTCAGTCAAAAAAAAAAAAAGATGGCTTTTTAAACTCAAAGATATTGACTTATTATCATTTCTTTGAAAAATGAATATGAAAAGTGTTAATATTATATCTACACTATCATGCTGCACCTTTTTTTGTTAGTTTCTTTTTTTTTTAATTGGAGGATAATTGAGTTACAAGGTTGTGTTGATACCTGCCATGCAACAACTCGGGTCAGTCATAACTATTACTTTTAATCTATGTGCTAAGAATTATGTCATTCATAGTCAATGTTTCTGTTTTTTACAGCAAAGCTGTAAGTTTGGCAAGATGTTCTGCCTGTAACTGATACTCAGAGAGGTTAAATGTGACATTACAGCTAGTAACTGGCAGAGATGAGATTTGGATCCAAATCTACTGACCAAACAAATCACTGTTCCATGCTGTTTGACACTCCCACTGACCCATGCCTTCACCTGACCTGCCTCTTGAGATATCTGTATGCAGGTCAGGAAGCAACAGTCAGAACTAGACATGGAACAACGGACTGATTCCAAATCGGGAAAGGAGTATGTCAAGTCTGTATATTGTCACCCTGCTTATTTAACTTCTATGAAGAGTACATCATGAGAAATTCTGGGCTGGATGAAGCACAAGCTGGAAATCAAGATTGCCAGGAGAAATATCAATAATGTCAGATAGCAGGTGACACCACCCTTATAGCAGAAACTGAAGAAGAACTAAAAAGCCTCTTGATGAAAGTGAAAGAGGAGAGTGAAAAAGTTGGCTTAAAACTCAACATTCAGAAAACTAAGACCATGCATGGCATCTGGTCCCATCACTTCATAGGAAATAGATGGGGAAACAGTGGAAACAGTGACAGACTTTATTATTTTGGGCTCCAAAATCACTGCACGTGATGACTGCAGCCATGATTGCTCCTTGGAAGCAAAAACGCTTGCTCCTTAGAAGAAAAGCTATGACCAACCTAGACAGCATATTAAAAAGCAGAGACATTACTTTGCTAACAAAGGTCCATCTAGTCAAAGCTACAGTTTTTCCAGTAGTCATTATGGATGTGAAAGTTGGACTATAAAGAAAGCTGAGCACTGAAGAATTGATGCTGTTGAACTATGGTGTTGGAGAAGACTCTTGAGAGTCCCTTGGACAGCAAGGAGATCCAACCAGTCCATCCTAAAGAAAATCTGTCCTTCATTGGAAGGACTGAGGCTGAAGCTGAAACTCCAATACTTTGGCCACCTGATGCGAAGAACTGACTCATTTGAAAAGACCCTGATGTTGGGAAGGATAGAAGGCAGGAGGAGAAAATGATGAGATGGTTGGATGGCATCACCAACTCAATGGACATGAGCTTGAGTAAACTCCGGGAGTTGGTGATGGACAGGGAGGCCTGGCATGCTGCAGTCCGTGAGGTCTCAAAGAGTTGGACATGACTGAGTGACTGAACTGACTAACTGCAACATTAATTTGGACGTGTTTGTTTCTCATTCATTGTTATTACTGCAGATTCTTAGTTATTCAAATTTTGTGGCCTCTTTCTTGAATTTTTAAAGGCAATGCTTTCTCTTTATTTAAAATAAATCTTTTAAAATTAAAAGCTAATGTCCTGGTTTGCTTTCATTTCCTCCCATGAGTCAGTGACCTTAAGAATAAAAGGTTCCATACCCCTGGACTAAGGCCAGGGAAATAAAATTCCATTATTAGTACCAGTCAACTCTGATAAAGTGCCCTTTCCTCACCCTCACATCCTTTCACAACTTTTTTCTGCTCCCACAGACATAATTAGTCATCAAGGCCTAATTGTTTTTTTAACTTCTTACAGAAAATTCACAATATACAAAAGTAGAAAGAATGATACCATCAACTCCCTTGACCCAACTTATATAATTTACTCATACACCCTCACACATGCACATTTGTAGGCAATTATTTAAAAAAAATTTTTTTAATTGAAGGATAATTGCTTTACAGAATTTTGTGATTTTCTGTCATACATCAACGAGAATAAGCCTTAAGTACACCCTGTCCCCTCCCTTTTGAACCTCCTTCCCATCCCCCTCCCCATCCCAACCTTCATCCTGTCACAGAGTCCCTGTTTGAGTTCCCTGAGTCATACAGCAAATTCCCATTGGCTATCTATTTTATATATGGTATTGTAAATTTCCATGTCACTCTCTCCATACATCTTACCTTCTCCCTCCTTCCCTCCCCCATGTCCATAGGTTTGTCCTCTATGTCTGTTTCTCCATTCCTGCCCTGAAAATAAATTTATTGGTACCATCTTTCTAGATTCCATATATATGCATTAGTGTATGATATTTATCTTTCTCTTTCAGACTTACTTCACTCTGTATAATAGGGTCTAGCTTTGTCCACCTCATTAGAACTGACTCAGATATGTTCCTTTTTATGGCTGAATAGTATTCCATTGTATATATGTACCACAACTTCTTTATCCATTCATCTGTTGGTGGACATCTAGGTTGCTTCCATGTTCTAGATATTGTAAAGAGTGCTGCAATGAACATTGTGGTACATGTGTTTTTTCCATTTTGGTTTCCTCACTGTATATGCCTGAAGTGAAGTGAAGTGAAGTTGCTCAGTCATGTCCGACCCTTTGCGACCCCATGGACTGTAGCGTATCAGGCTCCTCTGTCCATGGGATTTTCCTAGGAGTGGCATTACTGGGTCATATGGTGGTTTTATTCCTAGATTTTTAAGGAATCTCCATACTGTCTTCTATAGCAGTTGTACCAATTTGCAATCCCACCAACAGTGTAAAAAGGTTCCCTTTTCTCCACACCCTTTTCAGGATTTATTGTTGGTAGACTTTTTGATGATGGCCATTCTGACTAGTATAAGGTAGTATCTCATTGCAGTTTTGATTTGCATTTCTCTAATAATGAGTGGTGGTGAGTATCTTTTCATGTGCTTGTCAGCCATCTATATGTCTTCTTTGGCGAAATGTCTGTTTAGGTCTTTTTCCCATTTTTTTGATTGGGTTGTTTGTTTTTCTTATATTGAGCTGTAGAAGCTGCTTATATATTTTGGAAATTAATTCTTTGTCAGTTGTTTCCTTTGCTATTATTTTCTCCCATCCTGAGGATTGTCTTTTCACTTGTTTGTAGTTTCCTTTGCTGTGCAAAAGCTTTTAAGTTTAATTAGGTCCCACTTGTTTATTTTTGTTTTTATTCCCATTACTCTAGGAGGTGGGTCATAGAAGATCTTGCTTTGATTTATGCCATCAAGTTTTCTGCCTATGTTTTCCTCTAAGTTTTATAGTTTCTGGTCTACATTTAGGTCTTTAATCCATTTTGAGTTCATCTTTGTGTGTGGTGTTATGAAGTGTTTTAATTTCATTCTTTTGCACATAGCTGTCCAGTTTTGCCAGCACCACTTATCAAAGAGACTATCTTAGCCCCATTGTATATTCTTGTATAGACAATTCTTTCCTCCCCAGCTGGATGATTCTGAAGCTAACTCCAGACATCATGATTTTATCTTTGAGGATCTCAGTATGTATCTCTGAAACATGAGGATTCTAATCAACATAATTATAACATCATGACCAAATCTAATGCATTTGTTTAAAATTCCTTAATATCAAGTATCCAGTCGGTAGTCAAATTCCCCCAGTTGTCTCATATATATTCTGGGTCAAATCAGGATCCAAACCAGGCCAAATTTTTAAGGAGACATCAATCACTGTACAACCTTTTACAATCTCAATTTTGTTTGAACACAGCTTTTTCATTTCAGTTTTCTTTTAGAAATCAGATTCTGATTGGTAGTCTAAGCTTGCCTGACATTGAAGTTGCCCTTGGAGGCAAGTTGCATGAGTCAGGCTCTCTCAGCCCACATCTCCAGGTTAAATAAGTATATCTCTCAATTTAGTTAAGAGAAAAAAGCCAGACTTTTCTTTATATTTTTCCCCTTTTTCATGCTTTTATCATTTCTCCTAATGGAGTAAAGAAAGCAGGAATTGTTCTCTAAAATGTAGCATTTACTGGGACTTCGCTGGCAGTCCAATGGTAAAGACACCACACTGACAATGCAGGGTCACAGGTTTGATTCTTGATCGGAGAACTGGGATCCCACATCCTGTATGGTCCAGTGAAAAGACTTCTTAAAAATTTAAAAATAAAACGTAGAATTTACTTATGGGAACCCTGTCTATAATAACTTCACTTTACACCTAATCCAAATGTTCATCAGAAGGGGCTTGGTTAGGTTGGGATCAAACCTGGATCTCCTGCATTGCAGGCAGATTCTTTACTGTCTGAGCCACCTGGGAAGCCCATACATATTGTGAATATTTTCTATTCATAATGTATGAAATATGAACATTAGAAATATAATGCATATATTGTATATAAGATAATATATAAGTATAGTTCCTTCTTTCTGTAATCTTTCTTCAATATCAGGAAAAATTTAGATTTTTCTCTACCATAGATACACTATTTTTTCAACTAGGAGAATACGTGAAGATACAACTCAGTAGTCTTCCTTTAATCACAGCAACAATATTGCACTATGATTCTGTGCCAAATACTGAGGTAAGTTTTAGACACATTATCTCATTTAATCTCTGGAATAATTATTTGATATAAATAATGTTATCTACATTTTGCAAGTAAAGATAGTAAAACTTTAATTGGCAAAGTTACTTGCTCAAGTCAGAGTTGGGGTCCTTATCTCATGCTTTTCCATTCTAAGGTCTATAACCTCACCCTCTGGAGCACACTGATCTTACCTTAATAAGTGTAATAAATATAAAGACGATGGCAATTCTCCAAAATGCAAGGCCATCATCTTCTCATGCTTCTCTTATACTTTTCTTTTTATCTATTTATTTGGCTATGCTGATCTTTGTTGCTGCGCATGGGCTCTCTCTAGTTGCAGGAAGTGGGAATACCCTCTAGATGAGGTGTGTGGGCTTCTCGTTGTGGTGGCTTCTTTTGTTGCCGAGCATGGGCTTTAGGATGCTATAGCAGGTGGCTCAGTAGTTATGGCACACGGGCTTTGTTGCCCCGAGGCATGTGGGATCTTCCCAGACTAGGGATCAAACCTGGGTCCCCGGCATTGGCAGGCAGATTCTTAACCACTGGACCACACCATGAAATCCCACAGCATGAAGTCCCTCATTCTTCTTTTAAATAAGTGTAATAGATCTTCCAATTGTGTCAGAAGATCTCAAGACCACGCCCAGATTTGATCATTTGTTAGGAGGACTACAGGACTCAGCATATATTTGAACTTCTGGCCATGATTTATTACAGTGAAAGAAGGCAAAGCAAAATCAGCAAAAGAAACGGGTACTTGAGGCGATGTCCAAGGGGACCAGGCACAAGCTTTCAGTCCTCTCTCAAGGCAGTCCCTTAGGATGCATCTACCCCCAACAGCAAGCTGTGATGACACAGATGAACTGTTCCCAAACAGGAAAGCTTATTAGAGAGTCAGCACCCAGGGTTTTTATTGGAGGCCACATAGGTACCCCCTGTTTGGTATGTAGCCAGATTCCAGACTCCCAGAAGAAAATCAAGTGTTTGATGTAAACCTGTTAGTACAAATGGTTTGGGCTCAGTGAGCCCATCTTACCAGTTAACCATGGGAACCCTTCCCAAATTTAAATTCCCAATTGCTAGCCAAGGGCCAGCCTCGTAAGTCAGCTTGTCAAACGATGCTGTTCAGACTTGTTAATTCTATTTTGCACAGCCATGAAACAATTAGGAGTCAAATGCACAATAAGAATAAAGTTACATCAGCAACCTCCAGTCTACTTTTGTGATGAAAATGGAGAAGCCAATCAATACCTCTTTTCAGGAAATCACATTTTCCCTCCAGAAACCTGAGGATACAGTGCAGAACCCTAGGGTCACAAGCCAGACAGCCCTTTGACATCCACTTTCTGTGGACAAAGGCATGGAAGTTCTTGTCCCTGTCTTCACTTTCCACATTTTTCTTCACCTTCCAAGAAATTTTAGAAAGAATTTTTCCTATGACTATAGCTGTACCCATTCAATTGCTCAACGTAAGGAAGGTCTTTGAAAAGCGATTTGTTTTTGAGCTTCTCGGTCACTATTATAACCTCTTTGACAGCCACTTACAAATCAGGTGACATGTACAAAGAATGAAGGCTGAAAAAGAACTTAGCCAAGTACCTGTTCACTTAGAAGGTACTGTCCCTCCCAGGTTAGTTTGCCATACACTCTAGGGAAACTCTAACTTTACTTTTAGGGCAACTTTTGCCCTATCTTTTTTTACATGAATTATTACACTTTATACATCCAGGCACCCAAGATATTATGTATGGTGTCAATTAAGGATATGCTATCTTATGTACGTCATGTGTTCAGAGTTCAGCACTTTGAGGATTGTCCAAACACTAGACCAATTTGTCCTGTCCAAATGGAGTTCTTTCCTTGTTTACAATTCAGTCTCCACCGAAAACGATGGAAATGGAGGGTTGGGAGACTGCTGTGCTTACAAAATCTGAGTTGAAAACTTTTAAATTCAGCTCAGTTCTGGTATCATTTATGCATGTCTTACTTAGATACATGGAAGGCTATATTTCCTTCTTCACCCTCAAACCAATTTGTTATAGCCATAACAAGTCAGATATTTGCCTCTTTGGGTTTGGAAATCATTGAAGTTACACATCTGCTAGTATATCCCTTCCGAGTGCTATAACTCTGGATAACATAATATTTGCGTAAAAATAAACAATACATTTGGGGGCTTTATGTGCTTTTATGGATTCCCCCAAAAGGAAATTTTAGCAAATATGTTAGACAATGTTCTTTCTCTCTGTTTTAAAGTGTGTATAATATATCTGTACTTGCATTGAATCAAAGATATTCAACTACACTCAATAGGTATGTAATTTCTACCTATGAGTAAATGGGAACTAGCATATCAAAAATCTTCCATAAAAACTTTGTCTACTGTTTTCTTGATTCATTCTGTGATCATGTAGTGCTTATGACATCTCTTTAACTAACTAATAGTTTATCTCCTCCTTTTTTATTTAACACATCAGACCTTTGTCTGTTCTCCATCAAAGTTCCCCTAAAGGGACTTCCCTGGTGGTCCAGTGGTTAAGACTTTGAAGGCGGTGTGGGTTTGATCCCTGGTCACACAATTAAGATTCCATATGCCTTGTGGCCAAAAAATCAAAACATAAAACTGAAGCAATATTGTAACAAATTCAATAAAGACTTTAAAAAATAGTCCACAACAACAACAATAAGCTCCCTATAAGCAATGACTATATTTTTATTAATCTCTATATTGAGCCAGATATGGGAAAGATAGCTGGTATTTATTAACCTTTTATTGACCGGGTGAATGGGTAAATAAATGAATAGCTTGTAAACGCCTGAAGAATATGAGCTACCTATTCCAGTATCTTCCACATAGTGTTTACTAGATAAATATTTGTGATCATGAAGGGGAATCTGAGTACTGTTGCAAAACCAGACAAGTGGATGTGCCTTGCTGCTTCTCCAGAACTGAAAATTCGCAAGTAATACTCATTTCTTAGAGATACATGCCAAAAGATTTATGAATGAAAAGACTTTGATGTTTATGACTTGCTTCAAAATAATCAGGGAAAATGGGGCACAACACACAACTAAAACAAGATTAACCAAGAATTGATATAAAGTTGAAGTTTAGCATATGTTTGAAGGTTTTCATAATAAAGTTTCATAGTGAACTTTGCTTGAACTTTGCCTGAGATACAGCTAACATGTTTATATATCCATGCCAGTTTGTTAATTTTTTTCTGGGAAAAAAAGATTCTATTTACTGATTACCTAGATAGCAAATCTTTGTCAAGCTTTCTGGCAACTTTTTAACATCTTTATTTGGATAATTCCCCACCATTTGGATCCTTGACTTCCCAGCATATAAACCAGAACTCACTTTTCCAGCCTCCTTTGTGGCTGGGATACACACACACACACACACACACACACACACACACAGGACTTAGAGTCTGTCAATCAGGAATTCCCAGAAAAATCACCAGTTCAGAAGAGTGACATGAATAAGGAGATTCCAGAAAGAATTGTTTCTGACGAGAGTGGTGTGGAGGCATTCAGCCTACAGAGGCAGAACTGACTAGGAGCCCAGCAGTTGCAT